>NC_043710.1:19589226-19595068 GCF_006229205.1 Suricata suricatta | reverse complement strand
CACTACTAACTGCTTGCTTTTCTTGAAGCTAGATCATTCTGAAAATTTTCTGTTAGACCTATGAGTGCGAACATATGGTTTCTGTCCTTCTCTGCCTGACTTATTTCGCTTAGCATGACACCCTTGAGGTCCATCCACTTTCCTACAAATGGCCATATTTCATTCTTTCTCATTGCCATGTAGTACTCCATTGTGTATATATACCACATCTTCTTGATCCACTCATCAGGTGATGGGCATTTAGGCTTTTTCCATGTTTTGGCTATTGTTGATATTGCTGCTATGAACATTGGGGTACATGTTCTCCTATGCATCAGCACTTCTGTACCCCTTGGGTAAATCCCTAGCAGTGCTATTGCTGGGTCATAGGGGAGTTCTATGGATAGTTTTTTGAGGAACCTCCACAGTGTTTTCCAGAGTGGCAAATAGGTTTTCTAACAGAGTTCTCTCCTCCCTAACTTCAAACTTCTATCCTCATCAAACCAATCAGACTGGAGCCACTGACTAGAGAGGACAATTGACCTGTATGATTTTGGAAACAGAAAATATCAAAAGATTTTGTACTCAGGTGCAAAGGTCATCTATATAACAACCTCCAGATTTATTTTCAGAGATACAATGGTGAATCAAGATGTCCCTTTGCATTAGTATATCTGTACTACAATGTCACCATCCAGCCACCTATGCCTATAGCCCCCAAACCCTTACCTTCCCACTTACCTTCCCATCACTGCCAGGTACAGGTGGCCCTGAATTATCACTTTACCTCATAGGGATTCTAAACCTGAACCTCAAATGACTGCCACGTAACTCTGTCCAAGCAGTCTTAACCAGGTAAGGACCTGACATCACCGAAATTGATTCTGGGTCATTAGAAACACCAGGAGGAAAAAGTTGAGATTAAAAAAGAAGTAAAAGGGATGGGGATGCCTAGGAAGCTCATTCAGTTTAGCACCTGACTCTTGATATCAGCCTGGATCATGGGGTCAAGCCTCACATTATGCTCCAGGCTGAGTGTAGAGTCTGCTTGATTCTCTGTCTCCCTTCGACCCCTCACTCATTCTGCTCTCTCTCTCTAAAATTAAAAAACAATAATAAGTAAAAAAAAAAACACATGTTTCTAGCATAATAATGGACAGGAAAAAAAAATTCCAAGGAGAACAAAAGAAAAATTTTATTTATACTACTTTGGATAATTACAATTGCCAAGAAAGAAAATGAAACTAACCATGGGTGAATGGTACAATAATTGAAAAATTTATTTTTTATTGGTCCAAGTATGAGGGAGACTATGGGTTGCCCACTCAATACCCAAATTTTATTGGGAACCATAATATGTTGAGATACAAGGAAGATGATGAAGAAAAAGAAGAGAAGAGAAAAAGGATGAAGAAGAAATGGGAGAGGAAATTACATTTCCTAGACCCCTTTGAAAATAGTATTTATTTGCTATGTGACACAGTCATGGACAACAAAATATAAACAGAAGTTGTTGGGGAGGTTTTTGGGGAATAAATCCTCTAAAAATGGCTCACTGCCTTAGTGAATGCCCTTTTTCTTTATCCTATACTTTTTTTTTTTTTCCCATGGAAATCAGACATGAAACCAAAAGTAAATCACGTATCTTAAGACTGAGGAGACACATATGAAGCTATATTCTGACCCAAACAGGCTACCATATCAGCCATGGGTACTAAACCTACCTTAAGCTAAAAAAATACAACTAATTTTTCAAGCCATCATTTTTAGAAGTTGTATTTCTCATAGATGAATGCAATTTATAACTGATGTAGGATGCCAAGCTAACCTCTGCAAATGTCAAGATAAATACAGAAAGTTATTCCAAAAGGGGAACAAGCCTCCAATAGGGTTTTTCCTACAATGGATGTCATCGTTAGTTGAGTTATGCTCGAGTACTTACAGGTTTCCTTGCTTTTATTTCTATCTTAATTAAAATGATTAAAATTATGTGATTTTGATAACATTGTCAGAAAAAAATAGAGTCATGAACAATGATTTATAATAAACACAGATAATAACTCCCAAGTATTTTTGAAAATCCTAACATGTATTTGGCAGATTTAATTCCTTTCTCCAGAGACAAGGGCTAAGTATTAGAGTGGCATATTTACCTTGTCTCCCTCTACAAACCCCTATCCTCCACTGAGATTATATTTATACCCCTTGTCTAATCTATGGGTTTAAATAATCAGATTATGTTCCCAAATGGCTAGTATATTTTCAAAGTACCAGCCAACTCCGACTGATACCTTCTACAGATGGTTCATCTTGCTACTGCTTATCTTCCCTGAAACACAGGCAAGTAAGAAGGATCAACCATCACCAATTCACAATCTATTCCTTCATCCCAACATGTACTGTTCCCTTTAGAATACATGCCTAAATGCCATTGACGCTTGGCCAACTTAGTCGGAAGAGCAGGCAACTCTTGATTTCAGGGTTGAGCGTGAGCCCCATATTGGGTGTAGAGATTACAATAATAAATAAGTAAACTTAAAAAATAAAATATTTTAATTTTGTAACAAGTATAAATGATGGATACCAGTTCAACTTACCAATATCAGAATCAGTCTCCTGAAATTAAAACAAAAATTCCCTTCTACTTTTATTAAGAACGTCCTTGCTTAACTGTGTAGGAGTAATCAATGTCAACGTTTACACAACAAACTCAAGCCATGTATCTAACATAACATGGAAATAAAGATAAGAATTAATTAAGGAAAAAATATTAAAATACCTTCAGCCATAGAAGATATTAATAACAAAAGAAAATATAATAAGTTTTGATGTTTACATATTTAGAAACCACTGGTAATATTTTAAATAATATTGAAAGTTTTCTAAGTGACAGGCATTATGCTAAGTGCTACATGTATCATCTCATTTATTTGTTCTACCTAGAACGTAGGTAATATTTTAGATGCATCTCCTATTTTACTTTTTAATTTTTTTTAATTTTGTTAATGTTTTTACTTATTTTTGAGAGACAGAGAGAGACAGAACATTAGTGGGGTAAGGGCATAGAGAGAGGGAGACACAGAATCTGAAGCGGGCTCCAGGCTCTGAGCTGGCAGCACAGAGCCCGACGTGGGGCTCAAACCCACAAACCACGAGATCATGACCTAAGCCAAAGTCGGACACTCAACCAACTGAGCCACCCAGGTGCCCCCATCTCCCATGTTAAAGACAAAATACTTTCAGATCAGATAAATTAATTGTCCCGTCACACAACTAGTAAGTGATGGAGCCAAGATTCTAACAAATTCAGACTGATCCCTCAGTGAAATTAAGCATTTCATTCTATCCTCTCTCAGCAAGCAAAAGGAAATTAGAAAATAAATTAAATGCTTATTACATTAAAAGATTATTTTCATAACAAACATAAACTAAAATTCCATTCAGTTGCATCATGTATTTTGGCAGAGCGCTGGTAAACAGAAGGAAGAAAAGTGTGCTATGTTTGCCTTGTTTGATAGAACTGAATAGGAATTAATTCTGAAGTTTGTTAGCAAAATATGAGTTTACATATGTTTATCACAAATTTTTAATCAGTCATGGGTAAACTAAAAGTAAAATGTATAAGTTTGAGGCCAGCAAGGTGGGGGGAACAGAACAAAGCAAATTATATCAGTTTAATAAAATATAAACCAGAGGTGACTGATTGTATTTTCTAAACGTGGTCACACTACTATATATACGATTCATATGTTCTTCTTAAAATGTGTTGTTGACATATCTCTATTGAAGGATGGAGTCTAATGTTCCCTTTCCTCAAGCCTGGACAGAAATTCATAAATAGCTCAAGTAACTGAATTCAGCAGATGTAATGTTAAATTACTTCTGAGGTTAGGAATAAAAGATAGAATGGCTTCTGTGTGGCTTTCTCTTAGTACCCTTGCCCTCAAACCCAGGCACCATGTAGTAAGTCCAACATCTGGAGAGGCTGTGAAGAAGATCCATCAAAAGCTCCAGTGAAATTCCTCACAAGCATTAACAACTACTAGATGAATGAATGAACAAGCTTTCAAATAATTCTACCTGAGTACATCAAAGGACAGAGAAATCCTGTATCTACTGTGCTCTATTTGAATTCCTCACCCATAAGTACTAAGATAATAAAACAATTATTACTGTTCCAAGCCACTACATTTGGGGGTAATTAGGTAGATAGCAACAGATAACTCATAAGAGCAGAGAAAATAAAAATACAAAAGTAGATACCAGAACAAGTCAAAACATGTCGAAAATCACAATGAATGTAAAAACAGTTAAACTCATCTACTAAATGGATAAAAAAATTTTAAAGACATCACAAGACTGAAAACAAATAGATTGCAAAAAGAAAGATCAGGCAAATCCCCACAAAACAAATCCTGTAACAATACTAATATTATGGATACTTCATATTGTGAAAAGAATAATTAAACAAGTCATAAGAAACATAAATGTATATTCTCCCAGCAACATAGTTTTAAAATATACAAAGCCAAATTTTATACATATGTACAGTAAAACCTTAGTTTGTGAGCATAATTTGTTCCCAAAACATACTTGTAATCCAAAGCATTGTATATCAAATCAAATTTCCCATAAGAAATAGTGGAAACTCAGATGATTCATTCCACAACCCAAAAATACTTATGTTAAAATATAAATTTATATAAGTTACAATTTGTAATATATATTACAATACAGTAATATAATATAAAATAATAAAGCAAATACAAAATATAAAGAAAAATAAACAATTTAACCTGTACTGCCTTTGAAAACCTTCATGGCTGGTGTGCGGGAGATAGGACAAAGGAGGGTTATGTAGTCAACGGATGTTGACTATAGTGCAGTATTAATAAACTCTTGTCATATACTGTATTTAATGTAATTGACAATAAAGCAGCAGAGGAAAGGGTCTGTATGTGCAGGCAGCCAGACCTAGAATGAAGCAAAGCATTCCCATGCTTACTTTTCTATGGAAAAGCAAAAGCCTGCCCATAGGTGCTTTGAAATGACAAAAAATACACTAGGGCCAGTTGTGGCACATACCAACATTCTGAAAAATCACTAATTTCCGCCAACCACCACAGCCTTGAGGCCAAGCATCTGAGCAGGGGAGACAATTACCCACAATCCCACAGTAAGCAAGCGAGAGAGAGAGAGAGAGAGAGAGAGAGAGAGAGAGAGAGAGAGAGAGAGAAAGCCATTGGCTCAGTTGTGATCATGAGATGTTCAGGACCAAGTACTACTTACTTGTATTGCAAGCCACTGCTCACTTACCAAGTTACAATGTATTAGAAATGTCTGCTTGTCCTGCGGAACACTCACACAACTAATAACTCGCAGTCCAAGGTTTTACGGTACATACATATAAAATCACAAAAAAATAGAAGTCTACCAACTCTACTCACAATAGTGGCTACATCTGTGACACAGATCAGATGATTGATTTTGATGACACTAAGTCCAAGTGAGCCACTCTCCAAACACACACACACACACACACACACACACACACACACACACACTTGTTAAAATAAGTAGAAATGCACAGAAGCTAGAATGTAGCATGTCTGAAGAACAACATGTTAATAGCCTCACAGGCCTACTTCCATAAATATTGTTTTGTGTTAGCTAAATAGATGAAATAGGCGCGCCTGAGTGGCTCAGTCGGTTAACCATCTGGCTTCAGCTCAGGCCATGATCTCACAGTTCGTGGGTTCAAGCTCCACATCGGGCTCTGTGTTGACAGCTCAGAGCCTGGAGCCTGCTTCGGATTCTGTGTCTCCCTCTCTCTGCCCCTTCCCCACTCATGCTCTGTCTCTCT
>NC_043710.1:19560452-19589126 GCF_006229205.1 Suricata suricatta | reverse complement strand
AAAAAAAGAGACAGAGAAAGAGAGAGAGAAAACCAAGAGCAGGTAGAAAAAAACAGAAGCAAATAGTAAGTAACTTCAGCTCAGCCATATCAATAATCACATTGCATGTAAGTGATCTAAACATTCTAATTAAAAGACAAAGACTGTCAGATTTAAAAAAAAATAGTAACAGATTATATGCTTCCGATAAGAAACAAACAAGTAAAAGGATAGAAACAGACATGTCATATTCACACTAGAGAAAGGGAAGCTGAAGGGTCTACATTTCTCTCTGACAAAGCATACTTTGAAACAAAGAATATGAGCAGGTATGAAGAGTGTCATTTTATAATGCTAAAAGGATCACTTCAGTAAGAAAATGTAACAATCCTAAATGTTTATGCCCCTAATAACAGAGCTTCAAAATGCATGAAGCAGAAACTGATAGGACTAAGAGGAAATAAGCAAATTTGTAATTGCAGGGGAAGATTTTAATACTCTTCTCTCAGTAATTGATGGAACAAGTGGGCAGCAAATCAGTAACCGTATAAAAGACTTGAATAACACTATCAAACAAATGTCAATTGATATAGTCAACCTTTTTTTAATGTTTTGTTTATTTTTGATACAGACAGAGACAGAGCATGAGAGAGGGAGGGGCAGAGAGAGACGGAGACACAGAACTGGAAGCAGGCTCCAGGCTCTGAGCTAGCTGTCAGCACAGAGCCCGACGCGGGGCTCGAACCCATAAATGTGAGATCTGACCTAAGCCAAAGTCAGAGGCTTAACCAACTAAGCCACCCAGGCGCCCTGACATAATCAACCTTTATAGAGCACATCATCCAAAAACATCTGAATACACATAATTTTCAAGTGCACACAAAACACAATGATAGATGGTTCAAATCATGCTAAGCATCTTCTGGGAATATAGCACAATTAAAAGTAAAAAAAAAATCTGGGGTGTCTTGGTGGCACAATTGGTTGAGTGTCTGATTCTTGATTTTGGCTCAGGTGATAATCTCACAGTTTGTTGGATCAAGTCCTGTGTTGAGCTCTGTGCTGAAAGTGTGGAGCCTGCTTGGGATTCTCTGTCTCCCTCTCTTTGTCCTCCCCAGCTCATGCTCTATCTTTCTCTCTCAAAAATAAGTAAATAAACATTATTTTTAAAGCAGAAAACAAAAATAATTTTGGGAAATCCTCCATTTTTATAAACAGATGAGGCAGATTTCTAAATAATCCATGAGTCAAAAGAGAACAAAAGGGAAATGAGAAAATATCTGGAACAGAATTAAAATGAAAACATGTACACCAAAATTTGTGGAATACATGTCAATCAATCCTTGTAGCAGAACTGTTTTTCATTTGATGATTACTTTGTTTTGTGTAATCTGATTCACATCAGTGGTCTTAAATAAAAACGTTAGGTCCGTATCTCATATCTCGATGACTTCTCTTTGCCAGTAAATGTTCCTGTCTCTGTCCCTCCCCACACTCGTACCTGCACTATTTCAAAATAAACATTAAAACATAATAATGGTAATGACAAAATGTTTCTGTATATCTATGTATTCACAAACAGTATGTAGAATTGTATTGCAGATTTGAATGTTATATAGTCAGAATCATACTGTATGTCCTTGTGGTAAGCCATGAAAATGTGTCACTCAGATTTCCTTGCTCTTGGCCCACCCCACCTTGTGTGATGCTTCCCATAAGTTACTCCTAACCAATAACTGGGTACAAACAGGTTGCTAATGCAAGACCCATTCCTGCAAAATGGAGTACTACATTAACAGGCTGGCTCCTAAACTCTATTGACCTTGCTCCTTTATAGGACTTAGACCTACATCAGGCTCTAAAAGCTCTCCCTACCTTTTCCAGTCCCCTCCTTTACTCACTCCTAAGGGTTTCCTCCAATAAATTACTTTCACATCTAATTTTGTCTTGGCACCTGCATTTTAGGGGATTGAATAAACATATTCTTTGGCCATTTGCTTTCTACATTGAGCATTATGTTTTTGTGACTTATTCATATGGATACATTTATCTCTACTTCATTAATTTTAACCACTTTAAAGGATTCTGCTGTATGAATATAGTAGAATTGATTTATCCTTTCTCCCTTAATACACGTTTATGTTGTCTCCACTTTTTTCACCATTGCAAGCAATGCTCTAATGAACATTCCAATACATAGGTCACAGGGGAGGTGCTCCTTGACCAGCTATTGTCAACTGCTCTCCCAAGTCACTAGATCAATATATACTTCCCCCAGCAGTGTATGGGATTGCTTATGGCTCCATTCCTTCCAACAACTGAAATCGTTAATTGTTTTAATTTTGTCAGTCTCATTGGTACTAAATGATAGCTCATTGTACTTCTAACCTGCATTTTCCTGAACATGATTGATAATAGGCGTTTTTCACGTATGTTGGCCTTTTGAGTTTTTACTTTGGTGACTTACCAGATCATATTCTTGGTCTATTATTAAACGGAATTGCTTGTATCTTCCTGTCTTCTACAAGTCCTCTAAGTATACTGTACGATGGTCTTACATGTTATTTTCATTAAAAAAATATTATTCCGTGATAAATCCTTTCTCACTGTTTTTGATATCTTTTCATGCAGACAGATTTAAATATATATATAACATAGATCATTTTATCAATCTTTGCTTTTACAGTTTTGCTTCCTTTTTCTAAAGAAAAACTTCTCTATACCAAAGTCCTACTGATATTTACCGATGCCACATCCTAAAAACTGTTAATGTTTATTTTTCATACAGATTTTTAATCCAAATAGAAATGATCTTAGAATGTTATGTAAGAAATGGGTCCAATTTCACTTTTTTCATATAGATTAACTAATTGTCCCAGAATCTCTTCATAAATATTATCTTCTTTCTCCCTGATCTTCAATCTTACCTGTCGTATCATGTTTTAATATACATATATCTCTCTGTATAAGTGTCCTACTGCGTTCCATATGACTATCTCTGTGTAAGCAGCACACTGCTTTAATTAACATTATAAGGATTCTTTATATATGGTAAGTTTGAATCCTATTTAATTCTTCAAAATTGCTCTGACCATTTTTGATTTCTTGTTTTTCTATATAAACTTTAGAATGAGTTTGTCAAGGTCCATGAAAATCCTATTGGGACTCTAAATGGAAATGATAGGGATTTATGAATTAATCTTTAGATAATGAAGATCTTTATGATTTGACACTTCCCATTCACAATCATATCATATTTCTCTATTTATTTAAGGCTTTAACATCTTTCATCAAAGATTGAAAATTTTTTCCATAAAAATATTATACATTTTCCTTTTGACAATGTAAACATCATCTTTTTATATTACATTTACTTACTGTTTGCAGCTGATTAAAAGAAACTAAAGATTTTTATCTTTGGTATTGTATCCAGTTGCTGTATTGAACTCATTAACTCAATCGTTTATCTAAAGATGCTCTTGGATTTTCTATATAGACAACAACAGAATCTGAAAATACTAAGAGTTTTCCTTTCTTTTTCATTGTTATACTTTTTATTACATTTTTGTGCCTTATTACTATATAATAAAAAATAGAAGTTGTGATAGATCAATTAGTGAATCCTGGAGGTTTGAAGAACTACAGCTAATATTTTCCCCTCAGGCATCATATTTGTTCTGTTTTTGTCATATACCTTCACACAGTTAAGGAAGTTTCTATTATTATTGTTAGTTTTCTAAGAAGTTTGGAGCTGTTGCTGTTTGATTTGTCTACATCTAATATATTTTATCTATTAATGAGGTAAGTTACATTAATAAATTTTCTAATAAATTCTTGAAATTAACTCACATGACTCATACCATGTTTTCTTAAACATGCCTGGATTTATTGTGCTTTCTTTTTTATTTAGGACTACTTAATCTTATTAGTGCAATTGGCCTCTAATTTTTCTTTCCCACATATGATTTCGATACCAGGATTATACTTGATTCTTAAATGAGCTGAGAAGCATATTCTCTTGATCTCTAGAACAGTTTGTATAAATAGTTGATAGAACTTTGCTGTAAAAAGTCAGCTGGGCAATATGATTTCTTTTTATTGTTCAGATTTTTTAACTACTCATTTTCTTTCTTTAAATATAAATGTAAATATTCAAGTTTTCTATTTCTTTGTGTTAGTAAGGTATAGAGAATTGTCTATAGATATAAGAAAGTATAACAAATTGTCTTCTTGCATACCTTCAAGTTTATTATTATAGAGTTCTTAATAGTTTACATTATTTTCAAATTTCTACTGTAATATGCTCCAATTTTTTATATCTAATATTTTTATTGTGAGCTTCTCCCTTTTATTCTTGATCAGTCTTGCAAAAGGAATCAATTAAATTTTTTTTAATTAATTTATTTTGAAAGAGAAAGAGAGAGTGTGAGCAGGGGAGGGGCAGAGAAAGAGGTAGACTCTCAAGTAGGCTCCATGCCGTCTGGGGCACAGAGTCCATGCAGGGAGCCTTGAGATCATGACCTGAGACAAAATCAAGAGTCAGACACTTAACCAACCGCGCCAGCCAGGTGCCTTAAAATGTTATCAACTTACTTTGTTTTCCAAATCACTTGATATTTAATTGGGTTTCTGTCTTGTACCTTTACTTACCCATTAATATCTGCTATTATAGTCACACTTCCACATTCCTTGAGTTTACTCTGCCTTTTTAACTTTGAGTTGCAAATTTAGCTCATTAAATTCCAGTCTTTCTTCTTTTCCAAGATAATCACTGGGGACTTATTCTATGGACTCACTTGTTTGATATGCATTACTATCACTTAAAGTACAATTTTAAATGTATTCTTCTGATGTCCACTATGGTCTATCCTCTGACTCTCTGATCCATGAGTTGTTCACAATATTTCTAAGCTTTCAAACCTATGTTTGAAATACATAATTATGTAGATTATGTAGTATGCATATTTAATTTTTCATATATATGTGATTCATATCAAAGTTTTCTTTAGGTAAATATTTGATGTGTCTTTTCCCAACCTTCCATCTGCAAATTTTTTCCCATTTTTAAAACTAAGATTCTAGGTCTATCTCTTATAAGCAGCTAATTATCAAGTTTACATTTTAATTAAACACAACAAACTCTGTCTTTAACTGACAAATCCAGACCATTTACAGTTATCTACTTTATATTTTGACCTAGTTATATCATCTTGTTTTGTACTATTTTTCTTTTTCTATGGTTAGTTTTCTCTTCTTTCCCTTCTTTCCAACTCTGTCTTTTTTATCTTCTCAGTATCTTCCAATAATTAAGATATTGTGGAACTGTATTCCCTGGTGCTTTAGATTTTGGAAAGAACAGGAATTTAAAGATGTTTAAAGAACATGTTTAGAGACTCCTTCTTTCTATATCCAGATATTTCCCCAGGGAGCTTTCCACCCTTGGGGACCACTGATTTGAAATGTACAAAGTCCAATCCATCTCAAAAAGTTTTGGTGTTATCCCCATACTTCCTTTTTCAGAATCAAATGTACCTAACACTTGGGCAAAGACTCCTGTGGGCCAGAACATAAAGTCTACATCACTAGTAAGGAAACAGCATACAAAGCGCACATGGCTTGCCCAAGTTTACACAGCTACTAAGGGCCAGAACTGGGAGTTAGAGCCACACCTGTCTAATTCTAAGCCCTGTTGGCTCTCTGGTAGATCTGCTTTCTCTCTGCTTTTGAGAAGTAAACATGGATGTAGCTCCTCTTGTTATGAACTCATTTCAATATTCACAATATCATTGAGAAAGCAGCAGAGGAAAAGGGGAGAAATCAGTATAATCAGGAAACCGACAAAAAGCTGCTTAGCCTTTCAAAAAAAGAATCTCAAATTTGAGCTGTTCATTTCAGAATGGATAGATGTTAGATTTACTCCTTTGCTACTTCTGAACAGGGCAGAGGGGCTCAGTGATGAGACACCAAACTTCAGGAAGGCAACAATAAGCTTGAAATGGAGATTGGCATAGAACAATTCTGGACACTGAGCAGCTGTGCTCACTAATCAGAGTGTTATTGTGTCCAAATTCCACCAGTGTCATCTCATTTGCAAATTCTCCACATGGGTTTGACCCCCGATTAGCCCAGTTGTCCTGAAGGCAATGTGTTGACCTGCATGTGTTCCATTATGTTGGATTTCATTTTTTCCTTGGTTGTGAAATTCAATTAAACCCACATTTTATGGCCTGAACAAAGCACACAGTAGATGTACAAGGCATTTTCAAGCCCTCAGTTTACTATTTTGGCTAAGTTACAGCAACCACTGTCAACAATCTTTTTCACACCTTCCCATCCTACACAGAAGACACTTCTCCAATTTAGGCTGTGCATGTCCTTTGTCCTTAATACCAGAGCTTGAGGGACATTAGCCTTGACTCTCAGGTTCCCAGGTAGTTATAACCTTATCTGATATGTTTTCTGCTGCCCACTAGAAAATTGGCCAACTATTCAAATAGGTACACAGCCTAAGCTTTCTCTGCCACCCCTTTTGGTATTAAATGATGAAAGATAGGTTCAGAGGGTCTACTAAGGAGTAAAAGATGTTCAGGAAGATCAGCGGCACCCCTATACCAAAATAAACATCCACAGAAGAAATTATGATGTCTGTGTATGGGAGAAGATAAAACAACACCACTGGGGAAAGGAAAACTAAAACTGATTGCTTGACTTTCTCTCTTGCTAGAAAGAAAAAGATCCATGTGTAATTGAAGATAGGTAAGTGCTTGTGGAACACATCTCAAAATTCTGAGGATGGCTGAACCCAGAGGAGGCTTCCTCAAGTTGTACCAACACAGATTCAAGTGGCCAGAGTTGACCAGAATGCCTCAATTTCCCAGGCTTCATGAGCATTCCAGCATCAGCTTTAAATGCCAGCAACTAGCTCCATGTTCTTATGTTCTCCTTGTAGCATCATTTTGGTCTTCAAGTACTTGCAAAAAATTGACCATATAACAAATTAGATGCAATATTTATCCAGAGCCTTCTGGAGATCACACCCAGAGATGACCACACAAGTTTTAATGAAGGGTACAACATCCAAATACGGTTTGTAGTATACAAAAATATGGAGCAAAGACACAGAAACAACTCCTAAAAAACTAATATGTAGGTTGGAGCCCTGAAATGGTTCTGTTACAAGTTTCTGCTCAAGCAAAGTGCACACATTATTGAAAATATTTTTTTAAATCTCTTCCCAACATAGGAAACATGTCTGCAAAGTAGGAGAAAGAAAACAATCTTATTATTGAAAAAGCTGAAACCAATAGGATCACAGGCAATCTGCTAAGAGATGCAAAAACAGTAAGAAATCTCACCCTTTTACATAACCAAGGAGATACAACTCATTAAAAGATAAACAATAACTTGTCCTCAAGTAAGAAAACTTGACAGCCCCATTTGTCATACATAGTTTATCCTATTCATTGGCTAATTGTGGTGACCATCTGTGTTAGCTAGTTGGCTTTATCCAAAGGATATATAAACTCATCTGTTTAGGACAAGAGTAGTTTTGCAACTTGGACTGAGGCATCTGCTCCTATTAGGTTTCTACCCTCCCACAGAAACTGGGAAACAGGGATACTATCTTCCTTGATGATTACATTTCAAGGAGATTGATCCCAGATCCTTGAGAAAGACATTCCTACGTTGTGAGGCTGACAAGAGGCTGATATAACTTTTAAAAAGATTTACACATATTTCACAGAGACAGAGAAGGAAACTGCAATGACAAATTTCTAAAGTAAGTGCTCTAAGAAAAGGGAGGTGAGGTCAGTCTCTTCCCAATTTTCAACAGGAAGAATTTTTTTCCTTTTTGTCAAACATCACTGAGTGATAATTGACAGTTTAAGAATTGTATATTTTGGGGGCACCTGGGTGGCTCAGTTGGTTAAGCAGCCAGCTTCAGCTCAGATCATGATCTCACAGTTCATGGGTTTGAGCCCCGCGTCAGGCTTTGTGCTGACAGTTAGCTCAGAACCTGAAGCCTGCTTCGGATTCTGTATCTCCCTCTCTCTCTGACCCTCCCCTGATTGTACTGTCTCTCTGTCTCTCAAAAATAAATAAAAAACATTAAAAAGTAATTGTATATTTTTAAGATGTATAACTTGATGATTTAATATATGTTTATATTGTGAAATATTCCCCACAATCAATAGGGAGAATTTTTCATTTTCCCTTACAGTGTAAATGCCATACATGTATACTACTGTTTGAGTAACATAAGGGAAGAGTCTGGTTAAGCTTTCACAAAGGAAGGACATGTCATGTTTCTGGTCTCAGTATGTGGTCCTGGTCCTCTTAATTCTCCATGCTCTCACATTGAAATATTGTATTTCAGCAAAAAAAATCAGTGTTTTATTTCAAAAACTGTGTGCAGATGCAACTCATATACCCTTGGAATGCTTCTTCCATCAGACTGATTTTCAGTCTCTAATCAACTGTCAAGATAACTAGAGCTGCTCCTGAAGCTCTAGCGAGTTCTATCTACTTCAGAAAAGTTTCTATTTTGTGAGGGCACTGACAAATCTTAAATTTATCTACTGCATATACTTATGAATACATATTACTGATATTACCAGTTTAATATTGAACATGGCTTTCATTAATAAGATACAACAGTTTTTATATTAATTGTAATGAGATCCAAAAGATCTTTGTTAAGAGCTTTCACCTGCAGGTGTGTCTGGGTGTAGGGAGGTGGGGAATTTGGAAGTAATCATATTCATAGATTATAACTTAAAGGGCACAATCGGGTATGAGAAGGTAGGATGATCTCATGGGTAAGGTGTAAAGAAAAGAAGTCTTGCATTTCAATCTCAGCCTTATCACAGATTAGCTACTGGGATTTTACCCAAGTTATTTATTCAACACACACACACACACACACACACACACACACACATTCTTTGGGGCTTGGTTTCATTATAAGTCATATGAAAATAAAAATAACTTCCCTACCTGTTTGATAAGAAGATGAAATAAACTCATAGTTATGAGTTTTGAGGAAAATAAAAGTACAACACAAGGTAATGATTCACTATTACAAAATTAACCATTATGAACAAATGCTAAATCCAATAGGATTTCAGGGCTAGAATTTGGCTGGGATTTGGCAAAAGGGGTGGCAAGGGTAGGTGCAATGCCTGTCATATGCCACACTTATTGATAAAACCAAAATGTTAAGGAGCAGCATTATAATTTAGGTATGTCTGATTGAGCCCCAAGGGCTGCTTTGCCTCCAAATAGATGGAGAAGAAAAGAGAAGGAAAAACAAGTTCCCCAAATGGGACAGAGCAAGAACCAAAGGAAGCATCATTTGTACAATGTGGAGTGGGGGGAACTTAAGGGAAAAGTCATTGTTAACATTACCCAGGTCTCAGGAATGCAAATGTCCTGGTGGTCACAAGCAGCCTGAGAGGACATGCATTCACCTACATGGGTGCCTCCATAGCATCTCCAGGGCTTAGCATCAAGAGGTCCAGTAGGCTAAACTGCAGTAGCAGGAATAAAACAAAGAAACAGAAGGCTAACAAGAGTCTTCAAGCAATAAATAGGGATATGAGGACTTTCAACCAAAGGTGGGACTCTATGTACTATGTCCATGATCTATTTGTGGTGAGACTTGCAGAAGACAAGACCAAAGGAGAGAGTCAGTAATAGGTGAGTCAAAATGATTCTGTAGGGCCTGTCACAGACATAAAAAAGAGAAGCACAGAAGTTAGCCCAGAGCTGAGAAATGGCCAAGGGAGCTTAACGGCAGAGGGTCTCAGTCATCCCTATGTTACTACAAGGTGGAAGATGGTCAGTGAACTGATGGTAGAGGTTATGCATAAATAGTGCACTTAGTGAGAAGCTAAGACCTACACTTAAATTCAGTTCGTTGTGCAGCAGGACCCAGTTTTCTACATTCATTACTGTTTATCTTCACAACAACCCCTAAAAGCAATTATTACCTAAGCCTGAGGATCAAAGATTCAAAACCACTTGCACAAAAGAAATGCATACTGTGTTCCTGGTACTTTTCCAGATGCTTTCCCTTCATAACTCAGGCCTTCTGGTAATGAACCAATGAAGGAGATTCTAAGATACATAAGGAAACTGAGAAACAAGGTAGTTAAGGTAGAGCTAGTATTCCAAATAAGGGCAGTCTGCATCCTTTTAGCTGTATATCACTACCTCTCAAAGAAAACTAATTAATGTTAATTTTCATGAGTGGAAGCAAGTGCTAGTTCTACGAAGTGGAACATAAGTGACAAGCTCCATCCATGACGAAACTTGCAGGCACCCTCTACATTCTATATCCCTACTCTTCTCTCCCATGACACTGTCCCTCAGTCCCCAGGGCACCCACCCACCCACATGCCCACTAACGCAAACTTGTACACCAGGGCTGGGCCCTGATCACTTTTTACAATATGTCATTATCACAGCTGTCATAGAAACAGTAAGTTTTCACAGACTCCTAATGAAAGTTTCATTTTGTACCCTCATTGCGCAATCTCCGATTTTTGGCAAACACAGTAAAAAGGAACTAAAAATGGCTCATAATGAATCTGTCCACAGGACAAGGATTGCCATGGAAAGACAGTGGTACCAAATTAACGTTCTTGTGATCAAGATGATGACAGACACAGAAGTGGGTAGAGAGCTATTTGGTTCTCAGTGAAAAAACTACAGCAGGCACAGATGTTTGGGGAGAGACTGGTCTACATTTAAAGACACACAGTTGCCGTCCCTCCCACAGTGAATCTTGGGGTGACAAATGAAATCACCAACAAATGAAATGCAGAGTCCTGCATCAAAGATGTTACATATAAAGGCAAAATGTGGGTATTTTTGCACTGGATAGAATTTTTTAAGTTGGATTTTTTTTTTCCTGACCTGCCCTTTTAAGATAGTTTTTCTGAATGTTAATTTGCTTCCACAGGTTAACAGCAACCAGATGTCCTCTCTTGAAGAATAAGAACACATCACTACCCTCTTTCAAATGAATATCATATTCCTGGTTGCTTTCTCATTCTAGATCTATTAGAGCAATGGATTTGTTCCAGATGGGACAGTATTTGAATAATGATTGAATGAACTGAATATAGAATGGGCAGGTATTGTTCCAAAAAAGGAAAGGAGGAAGCAAATTTTAGTTTTTCAAATGTTGTCACCAAAGACAGTCTTGCCATCCATTTAGTTAGATTTCCAAACAAATACCTAAAATATTCTGACCAGCAACTCCAGCATCTTCTCATTCAGCTATGCTCTGGTTTATTTGCACAGTTGTCCTCCATACCTAAGCTTTGATTCAGGCTAAAGATTTCTAGGGTCTGTTTTCTTGTCTCTTAATGTTTAGTTTTCTAACTACATTGTCTTCCTCAGCAGGCTGCTATTTGCTGAGCTGTTGAACCTGTTTTGTCTTAAATTAACTCCAACCATCTGAGAAAAGATCGTATGTTCTAAAATACAAAGCCACCATGAAAACTACTGTAGTAGTGATGCTGGACAGGTGGCTGAAAAGGAAGTAATAATAAAAAAAAAGAAAGGAAAAACCAACTTGGATGAAATAAGAAAAAGCAACACCTGAGCCTTTTACCTGAACTCCAGACCTGGGCATCAGCTCCCAAGGGACCTTTTAAGTGTGTTCTGTAAGCTTCCTGCCGCTCTTCCAAAGCTTACAACACGTGTGTCAGCAACATCCTCATTTCACAGAAGTCTGAGGCTCAGAAAAATAGCTTTCTGAAGGCTATACAGCCAGTGAGGGGAATAACGCAGGTTCAAACCCACCACATACAGAAGATCCTAAAAATGGAGTCCTATGTGACTCTGCCTCACTGCCTCCCCAATTAAGATGAAAACTCTAATATTTAATCAGTGGAAGGAATTCAACTCAGTGATCGATACTATAGCAATAGATAACTTCATTTCTGTCCAACTACTAAAATGGCAAGATTGAAAACCCTAACTAAAAGTGTATTTCTGGATTATCTCATTTCTTCTTTTCCTTGTGTTTTAGATGCAGATATAGGCCTAGGTATAGATATACATACAGTTTTAGATGATGAAGATAGAGATGATGTGGATAAGAGATATATATAGATAGAGGTCTAGAGAGAGAGAGAGACAATCCTGATAGGAAATATAGAGTTACAGATGACAGACATAGAAGATATATAGATATAGATGTAGCTACAGATATGGATATAGGAATGACATACATATAGTTGTAGGTGATACAGGTAGGAGATATAGACATATAAATACAGATGATGACACAAATTCAGATAGACACAGATACAGAATGATCCAGTTAGAGGATATCAAACTTCAGCTCTCCTTGTTTTTTTAACATAATTTAGTCATTCATATTTGATATAATGGATAAAAGCAGAAATGACATATATTTATCAATACCTTGGAAAAAATGAGTAGTGGAGAAAACACATGTATCCTTTTTACAATGGAGTGGAGTGTGAACACCTAACCCCCACCCCTCAGAACCGGGGCGAATTGCAGACTTCCGAATGACTGCTCAGACTACAGACAGAAGCATGCTGAGGCTGCAGGATTACTTTGCAAAGTCGGACCCCACGACCTCCCTGCTATTTATCAGCCACCCACAAATTCTGCCTCTCACATCTTTCCTTTTCATTCTCCATATCACAATGTCTTAAAACTGGTTTAATGTTCAGCTATCATTGTGATGCTTTCCTTTGTATAAATGAAGGCCAGTCCTAAGTGAAACAGACAAGACTATAGTAGTATGTGGCCTTACACTGTATATATAATGTGATGAACCTTCCAGCTGCTTTGATTTTTACCTGGGATCTAACATTGGGCAATAGAGAGTTTTCAGACTGCAAACGAAGTAACGCCTACATAGACCATCTCTTTATAAGAAAAATCTAAGTTCTCTAACTATAGCCCACACATCAGTGTGTACATGATAGCCCAGACAGACTCCTCGGCTGCTTCTCACAGGGGTGACATCTCAGAGCAGGACCCAAGAAGGAATCACAGAGTGTGGTTACGTGTTTTTAGTAAGAAGAATAAGCTTTGTGGCAGGGCTCAGGCCTCAGGCTTCTTCTAGCAGGCCTGCTGCAGCAAGAATGCTCACTTAACTGGAGGTAGGTTGTATCCTTAGAGATCTGACATCACAAAAGATGGGAACAGAAAGCAAATAGAGTCAGTTAACAAAATTATTTTTAAAATAATTTGAATCATTACAAAAAGAGACCGGTAACCCTCTACAACTATATTAACTACCATATTTTTTAAGTTTATTTATTTATCTTAAGAGAGAGCGAGAGAGAGAGAGCAGGAAGGACAGAGAGAGGGGGGAAATGAGAGTCCCAAACAGGCTACAGCTGTCAGTGCAGAGCCTGACACGGGGCTCAATCTCATGAAGCATGAGATCACGACCTGGTGCTAAATCTAGAGTCAGAGGCTTATCCGACTGAGCCACCCAGCGGCCCCTTAAGTACCCCTTTAAAAATAAAATAGTCAAGCCCAATGAGGCTTTTCACTAATCTGGGTAAGACACAGAACAGGCACAAAAAGAGATCTCTTAGGATCAAAATGGTAAGAGAAAAACATTTAGGTTAGAAGTAGAATAAAGATTTTCTCTTATTAACACCTGACTGAGAATTTCATCAGAATTCAGCAAATCCAGCTGAATGCAAAATCACATGTGTGATTATGGGATAATTATAGAGGTGTTCTTATCTGTTCCTAAATTAACTTTAAATAGTTAATGTAGTATCATTAAGAATAGTTTGGGCAGGTATAAAAATTCTCCGAAGGGGTAGGTCACCCAAAACCTTCATCTCTACCCCACCTCTTCTTTCCAGGCTCTAGCTAAATCACTTCCTCCTACAAATTTAAAATTCAAATTTCCCAGGCCCACTAAAACTCTTGTAACTATTAGCTCCACCTCTCCTCACATACCCTTCTTTGAGAAGCTAAGGGAATAGAACAAAAGGAAACAAAAAAAGAAAATCTGAATAGCCCTTGATCAGATCAAGTCTCAATGAATATTCTTAAGAAAAAGGACAAGAAGGATAACCAAAAAGACATGATTTATAGTTTATGAAATATACATGACTTTATAAAATCCTCCTGTCCAGAGTGGATAGACAAGGTCACCAGCGCCTCCAACTGCTGACCCTTAATAAGAATGTGGTCCACTTGTAGTGTGTCACTGTGTTCCCAGAAGCTGGACCAATGTCTGGCATTCAAAAATGCTCAGTTAATATTTATTAGATTTAAAAAAAAAGGAAAAACAGCCAACTCTATCTTTCTGACCTCAACTTTCTTAACTGAAAAACATTGAGTAGCTAAGGGGTTCTGCAACATTTTACCAGCTAATCTCATTAAAAACAAGAAACAAATAAACAAACAAATAAAACCTTATGCTTTTGTTATGTTACGAAGCAGGAAATGTGGAGGGTGAAAGCAAGAGCCTTAGAATTCCCCACCCCTTGACCACCCCTTGCCCTCACAGCACTTCCAAAGAGCACTAGGATGCCAGAAAAAATGAGTTTCATCTTCCCAGTTCTTACATTCCATGATTCTGTGACACCCAACTCTAGGCAGAATTTTATCCTAAAGCCTCAGAGCGACATACCCTTGCCTTATGCAGGAAAGATGGACTTTTACCTAGAGCATGGAAATAAAAAGATATTCCTCAACCTGAGATTACACTCATTCCTTCCTACCTGACATGATAAGCCTATAAAGCAAAAGCAGTTTCTGTCCAGCCTTAACCTTTTGATAAACCTTGGCAAAGCTAAGGAGTAATCAGTTGGGTTCCCGGGTGTGTAATTGCTCAAAAGTGATTTAGGTTATATTGATAATGGTTGCATTATGAAACTTTCATTTCAGATCAACTTTAAGCATATATCAAAGGCTAATTCAAAGAGAATTACCTTAAGAAAATGTCAGGGGTGCCTGGGTGGTTCAGGCAGTTAAGCATCCAACTTCAGCTCAGGTCATGATCTCATGGTTTGTGGGTTCAAGCCCCACATTGGACTCAATGCTGACAGCTCAGAGCCTGGAACCTGCTTTGGATTCTGTGTCTTCCTCTCTCTCTGTTCCTCCCCTACTGACATTCTGTCACTCACTCACTCTCAAGAATAAATAACCATTTTTTATAATTAAAAAAAGAAAGAAAGAAAATGTCCAAGCAGGTAACTTGGGGGTAAGATATGCATGTAGCAAAGCTGAAGATGTGATGTGAGATGGGGGGAGAGAAACATGAAAGAGATTCACAGTAATGGAAAAGAATAAGCTCCTTCAGTTTGCAGACTGGGCTCTGTTTTCTAAAAAAGATCTGTGGCATGAGATTCTAAGGCTCAACATGATCCATATTGTTTAGATCTAAATATTGTTTATGAAGAGCTAACTTTTATTGATCCTTTTTAAGTGTCAGGCACAGTCTTGAGTGCCTAACTCCATTTCACATTTAATCCACCCAACAACCCATGAGCTCAACATACTTTTTTAAAATCTCCATTTCATAATGAGAAAAATGAAACTCAGTCTTGTTAAAAACAAGCTCAAGGTCACATAGCTAGCAAATGGCAAATAAGGATTCAAACCCAAGCCTATCTAATGTGTAAGCTCATTCGCGTAACCTTCCTACTCTGTGCCTCTTTAGGATCTAATTTGGGTATCAGAGTTGCCCTGTGGAATGCCAGTGTCTCTTCCTGACACCAAGCCCCCTGAAATCAGGTAAACTCTTTGCTAACCACCCCATCCCCAGGAGTCCTTCCTTTTCTGGCCCCAGATCTTCTGCCAGACCAGGTAAAACAGTAACTTACAAAGGTTGGGAAGACAGTTCATGTTCTATGATCTCAGTTTCCCATTTGCTTAATTTTGTCAAGCAGATAACAATAAAATATGCAGCCATAAGAGTTCATCTATGACTAAGGATTAAAAATGTTCCAAATGCTGTATCAATTAGATGCCCATCTAAAAGCTACAAATATCAACCAAGTATAAGGGTAGCACAGTGTAGAGTAGGAAAAAATCCATCTAGGGTCCAACTCCTAGCTCTTCCCTGAAGAGCTGAGTAGCTGGGGAAACACCATCTTCTCATCTCATGAGAAGGACAACACTTCCAGCTTGCATACATTAGGACAGTCAAATGAGATGAAGTGAGCCCATTGATCAGATGTTGTATATATCAAAAGACTGTCATTCTTAAGTCATTGGTGCACTGACACTAAGCATTAAGCCCTGAAAACAGCTTGCCTATCTCAGCTCCAACCTCAGTTTTGTTACTTTATTGCTCTGTGGTTATTAAATCCCCTGTACCTTGATTTTCTGAACTATAAAATGGGTATAATAGAAGCAATATCACATAGGGTTGTTGAGAAGATGAAATGCAGTAATAGAATGATTCACACTAATAATGATAATGATAATTGAGTGCATATTATGTGTTACTTATTATACTTACTTTTCAAACATATAACATCAATACACAACATATGTTTTTTAAGATCATCATTATTTGCTCTCATGGATTTCTGTGTTAGGAGTCAATCATCTCAGGAGCACCTGGGTGGCTCAGGCAGTTAAGCGTCCGACTTCGGCTCAGGTCATGATCTCATGGTTCGTAAGTTCAAGTCCTGCATCAGGCTCTCAGTGCAGAGCCCACTTCAGATCCTCTGTCCCCCACCTCTCTCTGCCCCTCCCCAAGCGTTCTTGTTTGTTCTCTCTTTCTCTCTCTCTCAAAAATAAAGAAATGCTAAAAGAAATCTCTTTAAAAAAGGAATCAATCATTTAAAAACCCATTCAAACAAGCTTAATTAAGGTGAAGTATATTCTGATATCATCTTAGCCCCTGAACCCAACCAAGACCAATGCCAGAACTACCATAAACCTTTCAAGGCTGTGAACCAATAAATACTTATAGCAGTTTAAATTATATATTCTCTCTCTTAAAGCCTAGTATGAGTCCAAATTGATAGAGATAAATTCAGTCAAATAAGAGTTACTCTCCAATTGTATAAAATTGATTAAAATAAAACAATCCAATCATGGTTTTTCTTTTAGCCAGTTTTGAAATATAGACCCTGTCACTGACATTCACCAGCTGGAGAAAAGTCTGAAGCAGGTGCATTTGATGAATGAAGACAGATTATATGTTAGTATCTGGTCTGAGGCTCACACTAGATGTTAAGAAAATTTTAATGTTTTGAGGTTCAAAACTAGAAGGGACCTGTAAAGAGTAGTTTCCAAGGACTGATGTCTTAGAAGAGAACTAAGTAAGCAGAGGCAGCTCTAAAGAGAGTCATAGGCTGAATTCAACAATAAGGAAAGAATACATATCTGTTTTTCCACTTGAAACAACAGACTTAAGAGTCTCTACTCAATCCTTAAACCCCATTAAAACAAAAACAAAGAGATATTGAAAAGACATAGCCCACAAGGACAAATAATATGGAAGAAGAGACAATTTTATAATTTGACAATCTGGAAAATGGATGAGAGGCAACTGATTTAACAGAATGAGGGGCAGGAGAGAGATTTAACCAGCAATAGGAAAAGACAAGTTATTTTATAGCACATGATTTTCCAAAAGGATCAGCAATTCATAGGCACTAAGTATCTTTGGAAATGAAAGTGAGGATAGAATAAGAAAAAGAAAGAGAGATAATTTGATTTAAAGTATTTAAATAGCAGCTCAATCCCAACATTTCCTCTTATCTCAACATGAAAGTGAGGTTTAGGGGAACCTGGGTGGTTCAGTCAGTGAGGCGTCCAACTTCAGCTCAAGTCATGATCTCACTGTTCATGGGTTTGAATCACACATCAGGCTCCGTGCTGACAGCTCAGACTCTGGAACCTGCTTTAGATTCTGTGTCTCTTCTCTCTGCCCCTTGCCTGCTCATGCTCTGTCTCTGTCTCTGTCTCTCTCTCTCTCTCTCTCTCAAAAATAAAAATAAAAATATTTTTAAATTAAAAGAAAAGAAAGTGAGGTTTATTCTCTGAAAATACTAACGCAGGGGAGTGTATGGACTCGGAGCTCCCAGGCATGGTAAGTCAGAGCTACCACAATGAAATGGGGCCATACAAGTAAAAGCACCCATACTGACTATAGACAGCCCAGACTTTTCCTGCACCTGCTTCTTCTACAATGCTGGAAGCCACCTCTATCCCCACTACGCAAAAGACTGGAAGACTCTTTTCTGAGAAATGTGCCTAGAGAAAAGATTTTAAGATAAGACATAGGAGATTGTCCAAATAAACTTCCCCACCAGATATCCCTTTCCTGAAACCAAAAAATGACAAACTTCACTTATACAGACAGAATTTCCAGCAGCTTCAAATGTCCCATTCTTAAATATAAGCAGACCGCTACTGATCACCAGCTATCGACGGCATGCCTCCAAAATAACAGAAATCAAAATGAACAGGGGGAGAAAAGCAAGGGTGGGAATACCTGGAGGAAGAATTAGTAATGTGGGAGGAAAACAAAACAAACTGAACCAAAATCTAGCCCTTAAACCATGAGTTTATAAGATCAGACACTGCACTGAGAAATCAAGAAAATGTGGTATATAACACAAGAACACGTAAAAAGTAAGAAAAAAGTCTTTGTAAATTATAAGCAGAATAAAATAATGGAAGATTTTTTTTTAAATGGAGGATAAGGAAATGAAAAATAGGAGGAAAAATATTTAAAAACTGGAGAACTCATCCAGTATGTTCCATGTCAGAGTAACAAATGTTCCAGAAAGAAAGAAAAAGAAAGGAAGGGGAGATAATCAAAGGAATCATTAAAGAGAATCTTCTAGAACTGAAAGAATTAAGTTTATAGGTAAATGAGCCATCATATATCCAACATAGTAAATAGACCCCTTTTCCAAGACCTATCATCACCATGTTTGAGAACACGGAGAATTAAAAAAATATTAAATTAAATTAAAAAAAAAACATTCTAAAAGCTTCTAGAGACAGGGAAAAGAAGAATGTTCTCATACAAATATTTTAGAATCAGAATGACACTTGACTTTTCAATGGCAACACTGGAAGCAAGGGAGACAAAAAGACCAAGAAGGGCATTTACCTGCCTCCATGCAAAATGAAGAAAGCACTGAGTGTTGGTTCTGATGACTAGGTCGATGACGAGGTCAAAATAACACTGGGCAGATCTGAGGTATGAATGCAATTAAACAGCTAAGGCTTGTATTTATTCAATAAACATTTACTGTGTCCCCAGGGGGTCTCCTCCTCCTCCTTTCCCTCTTTTTCCTCCTCTTCCTCATCACAACAAAAAAAATTAAGCAATTGTTCTGTACCAGATATTATATCAAAAGCTCTACACAAGTAATGCCATTGGATTCTCACAACAACCTCATAATAAGAGGTATTTTATTACTTCCATCTCACACACGAGGAAACCAGGGCACGGAGAAGTTAACTTGCCCAATGTCACACATCAAGTAGGTGACAAGCCAGCATTCAACATCAGACAACCATGCAGCATTATTCCAGAGCCTGGGGTCTTCTTAGCCCCTGACTAAACTACTGAGCATGAAGAGGATACCCAATAAATAACTGGTGAGCAAAAATCAGACAAGCACATGATTATGAGACAGGCACGGGAACACAAGAGTGAATAAGAAATTCCATCCATTAAATCAAGGTGCCTGAAGTCTAATGCCCTAAACGTATAACTTAGAAGCCAAGTCCATTAGAGGGAAGTTGGTTCTCAACCTTTAATCTCCTCCTCAGGTGGGCTATGTCTGCTGGTTTATTAGCAGCGACAGTACTCATAGGTTAGGCCCTTTTGGACAGCTTGTCTCTCCCACTTTGCAAATAGGAAAATTGAGGCCCAAAGGCATTTTACAACTTTTCCAAGTCAAAAAGAGGCCAGATCAAGACTAGAATCTAGGTCTGTTGGCTCCTACTTCAGTGCTCAGTTTTAGTGAATTAAAATCTGCTTAAGCAACAACTCCCATCAATTAATACTTACCCGTTATGGCACCACTGTCAGTTACAAACCATGGGAACTCACTGTAAAAGAGCAAGTGAATTAAGGCAGGTGACATTCCAAGGACATTTTTAAATAAACAATGAACCTTTAAAGTAAGAGGGGCCATATTTATTCTGCTGCTCAAATTGATTGCTGGGATATAGTTTACAATATTAAAATATTTATAAATATATATTTAATTTCCACCCATCTCTACCAAGCCATAATATAAACTTTAATCAGCATTTTCCCTAACATCTGAAAGGCAATTATAAGACTATATTAACATTCATCTTGCACAACTTCTTTAAAAGCCTCAATTGTTTAGCATGGCTGTTAAATCATTAAGCAAGCACACGGTGTGATATCATAAACAGAGCTGATCAGAATTCACTATTTACTTATCTAAAACATTTTCCCAGAGTTGGATTAAAGAAATTACCTAATTATCATACAAGAGTCAGACACAATTCCCTGATTGATCTGTCTTCTTGGTATGAATATGATCTCACTATACTGGTGAAGTTAGTCATCAAATAATTGAAATGAAATAAGATTATCTTCACCAAACAGATCTTTTTATTTATATCCCAGGACATTTTTAACAACATAATAAGAGAGGTAAAAAATATACATGGTGAGAGTAAAGTAAATAACCTCTTACCACAATAAATGGTAGTTAAATTATAGAACCCCATAAACGAAATTCTGGAGAACATCTTTTTTTTTAATGTTTGTTTATTCTTGAGGGAAAGAGAGACAGAGTGTGAGTAGGAGACAGGCAGAGAGAGAGGGAGACACAGAATCTAAAGCAGGCTTGAGGCTCTGAGCTGTCAGCACAGAGCCTGACACAGGGCTCAAACTCACTAGCCATGAGATCCTGAGTTGAGGACAGACACTTAGCAGACTGAGTCAACCAGGCATCCCCATAGTGCTTTCCTTTTGTCAATGATAAATGGTCATGCTTTCTTTTAGGACATTCACTGGCCTTCCAAAGAGGAGGCTAAACTTACAAGTTAGGGTCCCGATATATATATCAAAAAAATTAAATAAAATAAAATATATATATATATATTAGAGTCATTTTCATCTTGTCCTGGTTGATTTCATCTTTGAAATCCCTCCTTTCCATTCTTCACAGCCATTTCCTTAGTCTAAAACTTCATCACTTCTTAGTGTAACTCATTCATTTTTAACTGGTATTCCCCTCATCTTTCTCACCTAGCCAATTAATATTTTACATTATAAACACAAACAAGGTTCTAATATTTCCCTGAAGTCCAAATTCTTCAAGCTTGCATTCAAAGCCACTTCCAATTTATCCCCCTTCAACCAAGTTTGCTTCCACTTAGTCCCTCATGCCAGAGAATACAAGATAGTAACATATGATGGAGATTTGGGGCTGTTTTGTTTTCTACAGAATCTCCAAAGCATAACATGATATCTGGTACTTGGAAGATGCTCAGTAAATATTTGTTGAAGGTACAAACGACTGTGGTCGACTCTCACCTTATGTTGAGCAAGCCATGGCACAATTACACTAACTTTTTACGGTTCTGAACTCTAATTATACTGACCAAAAAACCCCAGCAACTTTCAAAATTCTCTTCGAACAATGCCTCCTGTGAGAAGTACTGTTGATATTCTCAAAGTTACTGATCTAGTCATTCCCATAGAACATTGCTTATTTTTTTAATATTGCATTTTATTATGGGAAAATGCCTAAAACATAAAATTTGCATTTTAAGTGTACAGTTCAATGGTTTTAAGTATGTTTACATTATTGTTCAACCATCACAATTATCATTTCCAGAACTTTTCATCATCCCAAACTGAAATCCTATACTCATTAAGCAAAAAATTCCCATTTCCCCATGGTCCCAGCCACTATGACTCTAGTTTCTATCTCGATGAATTTGACTGCTATAGGGACTGCATGCCAGTGGAATCATCCAATATTTGTCATTTATGTCTAGGTTAGCAGAATGTATTCAAGGTTTATCCATGCTGTAGCATGTGTCAGAATTTAATTCCTTTTTAAAGCTGAATAATATTCCATCATGTTATACCACATTTTGTTTATCCACTCATTCACCAATGAACATTTGGGTTGTTTCCACCTTTTGTGTATCATGAATAATGCTGCTATGCATGTGGGTTGTACAAATATCTGTTCAAATCCCTATTTTCCATTCTTTTGGGTTTACACCCAGAAGCAGAATTACTGGATCATATGCCAATTCTGTTTAATTATTTAAGAAACTGACACACTGTTTTCCACAGTAGCCGCACCATCTTATATTTCTACCAGCAGTGCACAAGGGTTCCACTCTATGCATATCCTCACGCACCCATATTATTTTCTGTTTTCGTTTGTTTGCTTTGGTAATAGCCACCCTAGTGGGTGTGAAGTGCTCTTCCATTATCATTTTGATATGTATTTGTCTAATGACTACTGATGCCGAGCATCTTTTCACGTACTTATCGATCATCTGTAGAGCTTCTTTGGAGAAATGTCTATTTACATCTTTTGTCCATTTTGAATTGGGCTGTTTTCTTGGTGTTGAGTTGTAAGGGATATCTGTATATTCTGGATATTAATATCTTATCAGGTATATTACTTGAAAGTATTTCTTTCCATTCTGTGGGTTGCCTGTTCACTCTGTTGATGGTGTCCTCTAATAAACAAAACATTTTAATTTTGAGTAAGTTCAATTTCATCTATTTTTTCTTTTCTTTTTTTTTTTCCTTTTGAGGTCACATCCAAGAAATCATTACCAAATCCAGTGTCATGAAGCTTTTCCCCTATGTTTTTTTCTGAGTTGTCTTTTTGGGGTTTTTTTGTTTTAGCTTTTGCTCTTGCACTTAGATCTTTGATCCATTTTGAGTTTATTTTTGTACACGTTATAAGATAAGGGTCCATTGTATCCTTTTTGATATGACTATCCACTTTTTCAAGCACAATTTGATGTAGATTACTTTCCCCATGGAATGGTCTTGGCACCATACTGTTTTGACTACCACAGCTTTGTATTAAGTTTCAAAGCCAGTATATGTCAATCCTCTTGGTTTGCCCTTTTTCAGGATTGCTTCAGCTATTTGGGGGCTTTTGAGATTCCATATAGATTTTTAAATGGACTTTTCTATTTCTGCAAAAATATGTTGTTAAAATTTTGATAGGGATTGCACTAAATATGTAGATTGCTTTGGGTGGAATTGACATCTTAACAATATTAAGTCTTCTGATTCACAACCATGAGATGTCTTTCAAATTACTTGTGTCAGCTTTAATTTCTTTCAGTAACATTTTGTGGTTTCTGTTACTAGTCTTTAGCTTCCTTAAGTTTATTCCTATGTAATTTTTTATGTTATTGTAGATGGCATTATTTTCTTAATTTCCTTTTTGGGATTGCTTATTGGTAGTTGTAAAGAAATGCAACTGATTCATATGTGTTGGCTTTTTTTTTTTATCTTGCAGCACTGCTGACTTCATTTATCAGTTCTTACATGGGTATTTTTTTGTGGAATATTTAGGGTAATGCTGAGTCATCTTTCTTTATAGCTCCTCATCTACTGCTTTCTGTATACAATGATACAAATAATTTAAATGAAAAAAGTTAGTATTTTAAAAGAATATCTAAGATTCTGAATTATGGCAATATTCTGAGAAGGGACATCCCTGGGATTGACCAAGAGGAGGTGTCTTAAGTCTTTTTCTCTTACAAATCCTCTGGCCTCCATAGGACATAGTTTAGGATCAGAGGATAGGGAGAAAAAGAGAAAAGACTAAGACTTACTGACCATCTATCCTCTGCCAAACACAATGTTCATTTCATATTCACAACTGTGATGAAGCAGGTATTGTCTCTCTCAACAGTCTAACAAGACGACAGAGTTTTAGAACACCTAACTGAGAGTAAACATCCAGGAAGTACAAAAGCCAGAATTCTATGAGGGAATGATAAACAAGGAGAATCTCTGGGAGTTGGTAAGTGTAGTAGAGAAGATGCCAGATGAGGACTAGATAACTCTGCCATAGAATCTTAGAAGAGAAGTCCTAAAGAGAAATGTGATTCTAAGTGGGGAACAGGGGAGGAATGTGAGATGTGTTTAGGGGGTTCTGATAGTACAAAATCAGATAGATATGAAGTATTCATGGGCAGAACTGAGGTTGCATTGCCCAGTACACCGAGCGGGGAGCTGGGAAACACCTTCTGGATGTCCATATCAGACTAAGTGGTGACTAAAAGTTGCTCAGAACTTCTGCAATATCGAGAATTCTGGTTACTCGACATCTATGGAGTCCTAGGAGTTATGAGTCAATACATTCGAACCCCTGGGGTATCTGACTTTGAGACCTGCTTCTACTTCATCGTACATATTTAAAACTCATGTTATCCTAAAATGTATCCTTCCCATCAAGACACCTTTATCCTCAAGGTGCTTACTTCCAACATGGCCAGAATCAACTGTAGTGTGTAATGTATTATTGAAACTTGCAAAATTATTTTAGCATACTCCCAAAGGTATTTGCCTTTTTTCTCTCTCTACTCCACCCTCCCATTTGACAGCAATATCAAAGGAAAGGACTGATTTTGTAGCAATCCTATGGTGCATAATAAATACTAAATAATATACTTATAATTACTAAATATGGACAGCAGCTGCTACTATGGATCATAGCTCTTCTCCATTAAAAAATTCACTAGATTTATTCAATGATGAAATGACATTTTTTTGTTTGTTTTTTGTTTTTAGTTGTGAAATGAATAATCACAGAAGAGAATTAACTGGTAATAATATGCTCAGAGGAATACAGTCTATTGTCTGGGCTTGTTTCTTTCCAGATTCAATATCCTGTTTTCAATTTGCTTATTTTTCTTTTTATTCATTTTCAAGGTCATATTTTCCTTCAAGTGTTTGCTTGGAATGGTCAAGGTGTGTGTGTGTGTGTGTGTGTGTGTGTGCACGTGTGTGTGGTGTGTGTGTGTGTGTGTGTGTGTGTGTTCATGCTCATGTAGAAATGGAGGAGGGATTAAATCATTGATCTTTTTCCAAATACAATTTAAAAAAAACTGCTGTTATGATCCTTAGGGCATAGATAAAATGAATTTCAATAGACATCATATGTCCCAATCTGTCAGTGACAGTAGTCCTTATTTCCAAAGCCAGACTCTCAACTGCAAGACTTATGGAAACAAAAATTCTAACTTGCAATAAAGCCATTTCAACATTCTGCATGCTTTGTAAATTTCATAAGTTTCTCCTTCCCTCAGACAACTTATCTCTGATATTTTTTAAACCCTGACATTTAAAAGATAACTTTGCACAAGAACTTCACTCATTTTCCTATAAAAATGACTCTTTCTTGTCATGAAAATTGCCAGGGGAGAATTTACAAAGTAATATCATATACCAAAAAAAGATAAAAATAAGATTCTTGATCTTTAAAAAGGAAACTGGCCTTTTAAGGTGTCTTGGCAGTCCCAGAACTCCCAAAACAACTCCAGTAGGGGTGAGCTCTCTATTTTGCCTTTCATATCAAAAAGATGATCATTAGCTACAATTACAGAAGTGTGGGGGGAAGGTGGCATGCTTTTCCAAACCCAGGTAGAGGATGTGACTGTGTCTGTAGAAAGCCCTGTTGAGACGCTGCCCTGGAATCCACAGAACCCTAAAAAAGGCGCTTGCCAGAAACGGACTTCTCAGCAACTCCCTGCACTTACTTTGACACAGTGGTACTCTTACTTTGAATACCAAAAAAGGACCGCACAGAGGTGCCGATGCCACTGTGAGGGGTTCTGTGGGGCTCAGTTTGAGCCTCTCCTTCCTTTGGATTCTAGCTTCAGAGGGAGTAAGGCAGTTCCCTGTTGTTAGGAAAACTTTGCTTCATAGCACTAAAGTCTACAGGGGAGCAGGGGAGGGATGTGAAGACTGTGGTAACAGAAGAAGTTCACTGATCTGCAGTGCACTCTGTCCATGAAGAGAGCAGGCAACACCAAAGCAGTGAGACTGCTCTTAACTGCCTCAACTTTTATCTTGGAAGCCACGCCTGACTCAGAGGAGGCGGCGGAGAATCTTTTTGGGTTTTTCTGTCCGTCCTCACTTGCCAGCCATTATTCCTCACTGGCAACTGGATACCGAGAAAGGTCACTCAAAATTGAAAACAGAAAAGGAAAACAAGTAGGAAGGCTTCGTTGGTTTGTAGCTAGTGCTGCTGATGCGAAAGTCACGTCCCTGAGTCCTGAGTTAGGTGAAAGGAAAACAGACTTTAATATACAGAGAAACCTGCATTATAGATCATATATATGTATATATCTGGCAAAGCGTAACAGTGTTAAGGAGAGAGGGGAATGGATTAAAGGGAACTGATGATTGAGAATTCACTTTCTTCTTCTGGAATTAGCCATCTGTTAATCTTAACGGGTAGTGAGTGATGTTACTCATACTTGCACTGGATCACAGACTAACGATCGATCGGCATTACCAAAAGGAAAGAGATGAGACTAGTATCAATGTCAAAAGAAAAACTAACTGGTCACAATAAATAAACTTTGCACATTTAAAAGTGACCTTGATACCATCAAAGCAAAATGCTCACTCATTTCTATGCATGGTTCTTGCCAAGCCTGTTTGGGTTATTTTTTTTCTTTCTCCTTTTTTTTTTTAGCTTTCTTAAGCCATGAAGCTTTTTGTCTAAAAGGTTTTCCATTCTGCATAGACCCATGAATCAAGAAGGTCTAAACTATGAAAGCTAGCATTTCCTGCTTAGGTCAACTTACCCACCCTTCCAGGGCTCCTACCCTTCTAACTGAGGGATACTGATGCCATCTGGGACATCCAGCTGATGACCTCACACAAACATCAGTCAGACTGAAAAGGAATTACCCTGAGGCTCGATCTGTACTGAGACCCAGGAGAACTTTGCTAAACCTAGCTCTGTCATTAACTGGTGAGGGACTCTCCTGTCCAAACCTCCAATTTCTCTTTTTTAAACAGGTAATATTAGTCTAGCTGATTCCTAAGTTCTTTGCATCCATATGGAAGATTCATAGAACTTCCAAAGCAACATTATTATTGTTGAGAATTTCAACCAAACCCTAAGATATGATGTATTTAAACACCTTAAAATTCTAAGAAGACAAGGGGTACTGCTAAATTAACACAAACCCCTTCCATTCCAAAAGCCCTGCTGCCCAGCTGATTTGAAGCAATTGTCCTGATACAATACATCCAATGTCAAGAAGACTTCTGCCTTTGCACTGTTTCAATTGTAAAAGGTTTCAATGCATTTGTATTGGGTTTTCTTCTCCTGTGCCCCTTGGTGCAGTTACAAGTGGGATATTGATTGAGACTTTCTGAAACAAAAAGGGGGGGGAAAGCCTTCTTTTTCTCCCACAAACTGCCATAAGTCATGCTCTCATATCTGACCTTCCCTGCATTCCTCTGTCTGAGGTCCAAGTACAGATAAGGCATTTGTGTCTAAGCAGGCAACTCTCTTTTTCTTGGCCTACAATTCTGAAAAATAAAATGTTATTTGCAACAAAAAGTGGGGGGCGGGGGGATCTACCCTGACAGACTTGTTCTGATCCCAGACTGAAAGCATGCCCAACAAATGAAGGCACTCGGCGTGATTTAGTGTAATGCCAGCAGCGAAAACACAACTGTAAATTATTCTTCTCCAACATGCTCTCTGAGGCTCAAATTGCTGTTTTACTGTCTGCATCTTTAATGATGGTTGATGTATCCCCTGGGAAGCAAAGTACTGATCTCCTCTATCTTGATTTTGTAGCTGAGCTGAGTATATAGATACAGATATAGATATGTAATTGTTTAATAGTCAACAAAGTCAATGAAGGCAAGAAGGGAGAAGGGTGAGAAAAAATAACGGATTCACTTTGCTGGAAGTGGCAAAAATCCCCATAAAGAAACAACACCTTCTTTTCAGTTATTATTTAATCTGCTTTAGACTTAAACAATGAAGAATGCTAGTACTTAGGGGCTTTGGGGGCGTTTGTTTGTTTTCTTTTGCTTTGCTTTTTAAAAACAGAGAAGTTCTATGCTTTTTGTAGTAATCTGAAAGGAAGTTTTGACAAGCCAAAATGACACCTTGAACTAAAACAGAGGATGACACATGTACCCAAGATGTTTGCAAATAACAGGGTAGCATCCTGAGACTTTTGATAGAATTTCATGTTAAATCCTTCAGTTCACAGATAGGCCACTTGACCTAACAAGGGAAAAGTAACAGAATCGGGGTTTCAGAAAGTCTTTCTTCCCAGAAAAAAAGACAACAGCTGAGAACTGAAGAATAAATGGAAATTAATGGAGGAGAAAGATCTATTGTACTCTCCTCTTGCGTAAAGTTGTAGAGACACTCAATATCATGAATTGTTCATAAATGAAGATAGAGGACCTTGCTCATTAAACCAGTGTGCAAGAAAAGCTTTGAGGAGGAGAAAATATGTTTTACAATAGAATTATTCACTCAATGACCACCAGATGTTAAGCAATGGATTAAATTTTATTAAAAAAATTGAAAAGGAATCAATGGATCACCCTACATGTGAGTCCCAAAAATGTTTTTTAACTTCTAAACACTCTTCTCTAGGATGGGGTAGACACAGATCAACAGTAATACATATTCTAGGAAATAATAAATTTTGCTGCACCAACAGGTA
>NC_043710.1:19470452-19555452 GCF_006229205.1 Suricata suricatta | reverse complement strand
ATTAACATTGATTATCTTGAATTGCACATATAGCTGAATAGGCCACACTTTAAGACGAATTTCCAAGGATTTTTAAGACACAGAAGAGAGAGAAGTCTTTTATATGAATGTTTAAGGTAAACTTAAATATATATAGCAATTGGGTCAGCTAGGTGACTGAGTCAGTTAAGCACCAATTTCAACTCAGGTCATCATCTCACTGTTCATGAGTTCAAGCCCTGTGTCAGGCTCTGTGCTGACAGCTGGGAGCCTGGAGCCTGTATTGTATTCTCTGTCTCCCTCTCTGCCTCTCCCCAACTTGTGCTTGCTCTCACTCTCTCTCTCAAAAAAATAAAATATTAAATAAATATTATTTATAATATATAATATATGCAATATGTAATGTGTATTATATATTATATATATTTATGCTTTTATGTAATATATAATATTTATTTAATATTTGTTTTACTTATTGTTTACTTAAAATTTATCTAATATTTATATTTACATGCTTTGTGGATTTAAGGTCACTTTGCTAGGATATACAACTGAAATCTGTAACTTGGTTTCTTCATAAAATTACCATGCTTGGAAAATCCAGAGATGACTTGTCTTAAGTAGAGGAGAAAGTAGTAATTTTTGTTGACTTAGCCCAAAAAGGTTTTCAAAATTATTAAACATAAATTCCTTGAAACTAAGAACTATTCTTAGTCTTCGTTTTTCTGTATCCCTGTTGTCAGGATCAATAAATGATTGTTGAATAACCTAATGCAGAAAGAAGTGAATATAGAAATTGTGTAATCTCCCCCGCTCCTGCCCCTTCTGTATTATTCTTAAGATGAATTTGTTCAATAGGATTATTTTCCTGTTACTTAGATAAAGCTACTGATTTCAGCATGTTAATTTTAACTGGGATATGTTCGCGTACAGTAAGTTGTTTTAGAACCCAGTTTTTAAGAGATATGTTGCTGCACTGTGGCTGAGAAGCGCAGTGACACTCTGGGGCATCAATATGCTGGGACAGGAGGGGACATGGCTTAGCGGACGGCAAGAACAGACAGGGTCTAACTCAACCCCAGGCCAGGCTACCTGCCACCCTGCTCCACTCTAAGCAATAAAGAGATTGTCCCCACAGGCAGGCATGTAACCAAAAAGGGGTCTAACACCATTTAATAAATAAAGCCAGCTCAGAACTCTTTGAGGGTAGGAATGATATCCACACATGGATTTATTCCCAGCAACTAACTGGTCCTAGGCACAATGGTGACTTGAAATCAAGCAACCACACCGCGGCCCACTTCTCCTAGAAAAGCAACCTAGGCTCCAGGGTCCTGAAGAGAGCCTGTTTACAAAGTGCTAACAAATGAGCTTTATGTTCCCAAGAGACAGAGTTCCAGGACAATGGGGGAAAGGAGTGGCTGAAATCAAAATACATCGACAAGGGGGACAAAGCTCGTCACCATCACACAATGACCATTTGTCTGCTGTCATTTCTTCCTTCCCTTGCTTCTTGGAAACCCCTCCTTATCCCACAGGTGCTGTGCCCCCAAAACACACACTTGGATGTCAACTCTGGAAGTTAGAAAGAGGACACAATAAAGACTAAATGAATGTTCAGTGTGCAGACACCCAGCTGGTCCAGTACCCGCTTTCTGTCTACTCAGTGATAAGCAAGAGGCCTTACTGATGCTCCTTCCCAGTGCAACAGTTCTTGACCCTTTCACTAGAAACACAGCCAGGCGATAAAACAATCTCTGTGGCAGTCATGGTTGTTATGATTATTAATTATCCACTGCTGCACAGGATGTTGGGAGAATACAGTTCTCTGGTACATCAACTGGGTTCAATACAAACAAACAGCAGCCCCCTTTCCTTGAGGCCTCCAGGGTGACAATCATTATGAGCTTGCAGCCTAATTACCCCCTCATCCAATATTTGTATTCATTATGCAGAAACACTGTTCTCACTCTGCCTTCGGTTTCCTCGCGGAATAAAGGAACAAAAGAGTTGAAAATCAATTACCCAGGAGTTCCTGCATCAAATGGGACCCAGTATTGATAGGGGCTTAGGTTGGATTACTTGCTATCTATTGCCCTTGCTTTATCTGCAGAGCTGATGGGAGAGGCTTGCTGTCCATCAGCCACAGGAACAAAGGGAAAAAACATGAGATGAAGGCAGGGAACACTGAGAACTGAAGGAGGGAGGGAGGACGGAGGGAGGGAGAGAAAAATTTATTTCCTGGGCTGCTGACTTCCTTGGTTCCAGATTGGGCCAGTGCATTTGGAAATTTTTGTATGAATCTAAGTGGTTCCAGGAGAAGAGCAGGACTGAGAATGACTGAAAGGAAGCAGCAGGAGTAGAGTATCAGAGATCACAAATCAGGATTCACTACTCATCAGTAACTTCTCGAAGTATCCTGCTGTATAACGTATCAATAATGTATTTACAGCACATATAAGTAATCACAGTAAAAGGTGAAAAGTGATAAGCTCCATGCAAAGGATAAATTGAATCTTGGGGGACCTCAGCGGTAGGAAGAAAATATACTGCCTCCCTGCGGCAGAGACCAGAGAGAGGCTTTTGGAGAAATGCAGCCTTATTCATTGCACGGACTAAGGTTGGAGTTTTCCATGGGAAAAGTCTGGATGTTAAATCCAATAGAAATGAGCAGAATTTCAAAAGCCACGAATACAAATATAAAAAATTCAATTTCCTTATATTTTTCTTACCATTGAACAGGCTCAATCTCAAATATCTATTCTTCTATATAGTGATTGAAATTTTATCTAGTATTTCCAAGTATATTCAGTCTTTTCTAGGTAAAGGCAGCCAACATAGGTTTAAGATGGGGTAGCTCAGGATCTTCAGGCCTCTGAAGGGCTGTGCGGGGGGAGGAGCTTATGAGACATAAGGCAGCAGTACAGTGAGGTGGCGGATCCACAGGCATCCTTGGACTTCCATCATGTGACATGTCCCCATGATCTGCAGTCTCTGGCTACAGCCAGTATGATGTCCACAGTCCTGTCATGATCTCTAGTCATCAGGTCACTTGGGCTCCTGCAGGATGGCCAGCCCTCCCTTGGCTACCTTCTTGCCCCCAGCCCATGGGAATACTTGGGCTTGTGAGAAGCTCACAGGGCTTCCCCAGTCCCTCTAACTCCCAGACACAGCGCATGGTCCTTTCCACAAATGGCTGCTATCTCAGACTAGAAAAATCCTAAGCCCTTGTTCACTTTGCTGGTCCTCATCAAGGGATGAGCCTGGGCCTGTTCTGCCCACGGATTTCCTCCCCAAACTTCACTGGCATTTCTATCCATCCTTGCCTGTAATTGAAGATTCTGTGGTGGGTAGAAAACAGGAACTCAATAGAGCCTAAGTGGTGGAGGAGCAGAAGGCAAGCTGATACCCTGCAACCCTCCTAGGGCACCACCACAAGGTGGGATACGTGTGACATTCCTCAGGCACTCCTGCTTGCCCAAGAACAAAGGAAAAGTGAAAAACAATGTTTAGCTGATAGAGATTACAGACATGCGGAGGACATGAGTCTCTATCAGTTTACATACGTCTTGGCAAATTACAAGAAAAACGCAATCTGATCAATAGCCCAATCTCCAAAAACCTATAGACTCAGTTTCTTGGAGCCCCAACATCTTCTCACCTCCATCGTGATGTGGGAAACAAAGGCAAGAAGGAAATGGCAGGTAAAATTTTTTTATAAACTGCAGCCCATTGACAAATAATTGAGGCAAACACAGAGTAGAATATTTCTCCAGGAACTCCTTATTGTCTTAACGTTAATGCCTTACTAGAGAAAAAACCTTAGCTTGACAATCCCTAGGCCTCCAATATCTTTGGAGTCTTCTATAGCATATGAAAGTCCTTTGGGAAGGCTCCTTTTTGCCTTTCCCTCCCCCAACTCCATAGTATATAACCAGTCCCTCTTCACGACCCCAGGGCAGCTCTTCCTGCCCATGGGTCCTGTCTCATACTTTAATAAAATCACGTTTTTGCACTGAGGATGTCTCAAGAACTCTGTCTTGGCCATCAGCTCTGGATCCTGCCACTACTCCAGAACCGCCTCATAAGTAGTGGTTATATTTCTTCTGAGTGTGTCCTCCCACCCCCAGCCCTGGCCCTTAGCCACTTTCCTGGAATAAAGTAGTCTTCCTTCTTACTTACATCTCCTGGATTAGCCCCCCACTCTATTATTTAGAACATGGGCTTTGGCTTTTTGTGGAAGGAAGGAAGGAAGGAAGGAAGGAAGGAAGGAAGGAAGGAAGGAAGGAAGGAAGGAAGGAAGGATGGTAGGAAGGACAGAAGGTAGAGAGGGAGGGGGAAAACAACAACAAAAAGTAGGTTCTGGAAACACACACATGCATGCACACACATGTGCACATATGCACTGTACATTCAAATATATTGTCTCTGTCCCTGGCTTAAAAAGTCCATTTTTAAATTTAAAGCATTAACTCATTTCTTTCTCTCTACATTAAGTATTAACCCTACCCAGAGGGCAAGTGGGGGGTGGTGGCAATACTAGCACCTCCTTGTTTAAAACAAAAGGAGTGGAGGAGATCAATGTTATATTGAACAACAAAAATGGTCTGTTACTTCAAAGCTTCCTCTGCTCCGCAGCCTGGTTCACCTTACAGAATATCAGAGCACAAAACAAAATGGGATGCTCAGACGGGAAGACAGTCCTCCTATCAGGAGCCTGAGCCAAGCTGCGTCCACCTGTGCCTCCTCCAGGACACCGCTCCAGAACTGCTCCCGTTCAGGACACTGGGGCTGAGTTCTGCTTAGAGCTCTCTAAGTCCTGGTGTCCCCAGTGACCCTCCGGAAGACATTTTTAATCTCTCTTATTTAAACCCTTGTCTTTCCTGATTAAATAATCAGCTCATTGGTAATCGTGGGATGCCTTTCTCTCGGGATGTAGTAAAACAGCTACATGGATTGGCTAGGAGGCCAACATAATTTTGTTCAGGGGCAGACAAGAATGCCACGTGCTTGAGCTGGGACAGAACAAATGTTTGCTAATTTTCTGTTTGGGGATTTTCAGTTTTCCACTTGAGTTGCTACTGCTGAAATGAGAATTTTCACATTTTGACTATGGCATAATTTATACAGGAGACATTCAGTAATGACTCTATATAAAGCCAACTGTAAAATTAGCCAAACATCCTGGGGTCCAAAAACAAATGTGTGACGTGAAATAATTATTAATTGAGCCATTTGGGGTTAATTTTTTCAGGGACAGAAGCCCTCAGTAAAACAGACCCAAAGCAAAGTGCAAGCAATTTCCACCCATAAGGTCTAGCATAAGAATGCCCAGGCTGTCTTGCTTCAGAACGAGTATTAAGTGCCAAAGATAAAATTGGTGGGATGTGGCAACCAAAGATGCACCAACATAAAAAATGGGCCCACATCCACTAACAACACGCTCCCTCTGCTCAAACCATCACCATCCAGAAGATGTCCATTTGTCTGTTCAAAACTAGAAAGATAAGAAATAAAACTCCCAGGGGAATCCCAAATCACTTGCTGAATAAAGACTTTTTATTCTGGTTTTCACCAGAATGCACCACTACCTCACAGGTTACTTAAAAAAAAAAAAAAGTTTAATAAAGCACCCAGAGTGTAAACCATGTAGGCCATGACATTCCCCTCCCACGGCCACCTCCAAGCCAAAGTATATTTCATTTTTTCCCAGAGCCCACACATGCCCTATAGCCTAAAAATGTTTATAATCAAATAGAATTTTACATCCAGTATAAAAATTGCCATCTTGGATGCATTAGACATTACAATGGATTATGAATTAGATCTGAATTCAAGACCTGACTGGCACAAACTGCTTCAGATTATTCACCTTGTATTAACTAAGTTTGACACACAGAAGAACAAGGCTTCCAGACCCTGTGGTGAGGGAGTGACCAGTATGGAACGTGCCTTTCCACCAGAATAGTAACAAAACCAAAAAACAAAAAACATATGAGGCACCTGTTTCCAGGAACTGAACTCCAGTCAGAAGAATACTGTAACCACTGAGAGCAAGAAATACAAAAGACAAGATACTCCCCCAGTTCTTGTCTGTGCCACTTTCAGAACCAGAGGACCCGAGGCAGAAACCAAGTAGAGCATAGAGCATGGGCTTCTCACTGAACTGAGGAAGCAGGACTCAGAGTTTGCAGCAGATTCAACAGCTGTAATTTGTGGGGAATTAGTTCCAAAGAGCCAAAGAAAGGGGGGGGCCACAGGTCTGCCGGGGGGTCTCAGCCAATTCTTATTCCTGAACATGGCTACACTGCAATTGCATCTGTCTTCAGCTTTTACCCAAATACTGTGTCATCCCATCCAAATAGCAAACTCCAGAATTTTCATCCTCCTTCCATGGGTCATATGACATACCCTATATGGTCATCAGCGTGAGTAAAGAATGGGGCACTAGGGGCACCTGGGTGGCTCAGTTGGTTAAAGCATCCTACTTCAGTTGAGGTCATGATCTCACAGTCAGTGAGTTCGAGCCCTGCATTGGGCTCTGTACTAACAGCTCAGAGCCTGGAGCCTGCTTCAGATTCTCTGTCTCCCTCTCTCTCTGCTCCTCCCCTGCTCATGCTCTGTGTCTCTCAAAAATGAATAAACGTTGGGGGAAAAGAAAAGAATGGGGCACTGATATAAACTAGTTATGCCCTCTGATCCTGCATCAGCTCAATATTGGAATCACCATTTCCTCCTCACGATGGACTGCTGCTAGCGCTTCTGAATTATGACCTGGCATATCCAACAGAATCAAACTCAGGTCTAGACGTCTGGCCCCATGGCCAACTGTTATGAGGCCCTTTATCAGGAACCTTCCTGAGCAGGCATATAATTCTATACTGAGAAAGTCATCAGCTTGCTCCAGTGTTCCAGGATTTCCTATAAGATCCTGCCACAAACTCTGCACCACTTCTTTTCTAACCAATACCTCCAAAACCTTGGGGTCTGCAGCCAGGGCTTTCTGCAGAACCTTGCCCATCCCGGGCACCATACAACTCTTGAGGCCTTCATTTCATTGACTACAAGGACTGGAGCAACACATCTAGGTACGGAACACCCTGCCTTCAGAACCCCAAGAGTTTTGCCCTGCTGTCTAACAAGCACTCTACAGAAAAGATAGACAGTGAATACTGCTCCCTTATGGCTTCCCATGGGTCTATGCAGAATTCTAAGTGTTCCATAGAGACGAACTCAGGCTCCACATCCACCTTCTGGGGTGGATGTTGCTATTATTCCCAGTTCAGAAAGGAGAAAACCGAGGCAGAGAGAAGATGCTTAGTTGATTTCACATAGTCTGTAAATGTCAGTATGAAATACAAGGACCGTGCTGTTAACCACTATACCATATTTCTCTAAAATATGCATGAAAAGTGAATCTGGATATTAATGTAGCCAGATTCTAGGATTCTTTTGGAAATCACAGAAGTTTTAATCATTTAAGAAAACATACCTTTTCCTATCTTGTCCTATGTTTCTATGAGTCAGTCTCAATTCTATTCCTCTAGAGTTGGAATGTACAAATTTCTAAAAGTGGCTGGGAGCCAGAGGAGTATTATATCACACAGGGGACTCAAAGTCAGAAGAACTGAGCTCTAATCTTGACTCGGAGTAAGTCTAATTTTCTAGTAAAACCCCAAATTGCAGGGTTGAACTTTCCACAAAATTATCAAAAGATATACCTAAATCTAACATTCTCTGGCTTGAAGTATTCTCTAGATAGTTCTACTCTAACTAATCACTAGCTCTCCATAAGGCTGTAAGGAGAAATGTAAATTATTTCAAATATTTCAATATGTGTTGACAGCAAAGCAAAAAGAAATAGTTCAAACACAGTGGGAGCTACTTAAGTTTGAATTTCCTAAAGTTAAAAGCTAAATATATTAAATATTTTAAATAGTGTTGGGAAAATGGGTTATCTTTTTGGGAAATAAATACACTAGAGATAGATTAAAAGCTAACCATAAAAAAAACCCACAAGGGTTCAAACTCAAATGCGTGCAAGGGGTATGACTTTCATGCAGACCTATGATATTAGCCTGGTATAGAAAAAAGTAGGTGCTAAAATGCTTATATTACACTTGAGCATAATAACTGTTTCCGTCCATTGCTACAGTATCTTTTAAAGTGATTTACAATCAAAACAAATACACCATAACCAGATATTTTGTGATCTCTGAAATGAAGTATAAAAGCATTAGAATAAAATATAGATGATCCATATATATATGTATTTATTTATTCATATTTATGTATGTATATACACACACCCCAAAACTTGGGGTAGGGAAGGCTTGTCTCAAGAGAGAAGATGAAAATGTCACAAAAGGATGCATTAACAAAGTTGACCCTCAACACTTAAATTTTCTAAACATGAAAGACTATAAATAGAATTAAATGATAAGACACAACTGAGAAATATATATAGTATGTATAGAAAACCAACTATTATTTGGATTACCATCCAAAATACATAAATAGCTTCAAAAATCTATGTCAAATACAAACAAATCATGACTAAAAATATATAAATATTATAAACAAGTAACTTAAAGACATGAAAAAAGTATTAGGAAGACACACAAATCTCTAGACAATTATACCATGGGGGGATAAAAACAACCCCCAAAGCTTAGATACTATATGATTCCACTTCTAGAACAATCTTAAAATGACAAAATTATGGGAATAGAGGACAAATTAGTGGTTGCCAGGAGCTAAATTGAGGCGGTGGGGAAAGAATTGAGAGTGATTTTATTTTTTTTAATTTTTTAATATTTATTTACTTTTGAGAGAGAGAGAGACAGATAGAGCACAAGATAGGGAGGGGGAAAGAGACAGAGAGAGAGAGGGAGACATAGAATCTGAAGCAAGCTCCAGGCTGAGCTATCAGCACAGAGGCCGACATGGGGCTTGAACTAACAAACTGAGATCGTGACCTGAGCCGAACTTGGATGCTTAACTGACTGAACCACCCAGGCACCCTAAGAGTGATTTTTTTTTAATTTTTTAAATGTTTTTTATTTATTTTGGAGAGACAGAGACAGCATGGGCAGGGGAGGGTCAGAGACAGAGGGAGATACAGAATCTGAAGCAGGCTCCAGGCTTTGAGCTGTCAGCACAGAGCCCGACATGGGGCTCGAACCCACGAACTGTGAGATCATGACCTGAGCCGAAGCTGGACGCTTAACCGACTGAGCCACCCAGGTGCCCCCTGAGAGTTATTTTAGAAAGGTAACGTGAAGAACCCTTGAATTGATACCACAGTTTGACTTGTATTAATGGCAATATCCTGGCTTTGTGAAATTGCCCTGTAGTCTTACAAGATATTACCTTTGTGGGAAACTGGATAAAAGATACATAGATAGATACTCTGTTATTTCTTATAACTGCATGTGAACCTACAAATATCTCAAAACTAAAGTTTAAGACCCACAACACACAACCCTGCAGTATTTAGGGATACGTAAATTAAAAGTATGTTGGGAGAGCATTTTTAACCAAAACAGATGGCAGAAATTATAAAGGTTGATCATAACAAGTGTTAGAGAACGAAAAGGAAGCATTTACTATAATACTCTTCTGGCAGTAATAAAAATTGGTATGGCAGGGTTTTTTCGGAGTACATTTTAGCAACATCTATTTTAAAAATTAAATAAACATGCACTTGAATGCAATTATGCCATTTCTTGGTATCTAGCCAGGAAAAAAGGAAGAGAGGGAGGAAGAATGGAGGAGGAGGAGAGGGAGGGAAAGCAAGAGACAGCCATAGAGTGTAATGGGGGGAACATACTGATGCAGTCACGGCAGCATTAAAAATAGCAACTGCTAATCTAAAACTCATGTGGATGGCATGTTTCTAAGCCCCTTAATGTATTAACTTATGTATTAACCAAGAAAGAAAAAAGGGCTCCTTTTTCATAGCAAGAAACTGAGGCACGGTGATAAGTAACTTGCCCGAGGCCAGAAGGAAGTGAGGCCGGCTCCACAGTCCATTTTTAACAGCCACACAAAGCTGCCTCTTCACGCCCATAATGGCAGAATATTAGAGAGAGTCCAACTGTTCACCACCAGAGGTATAATTAAAGTACAGGACTTGTGAACTATGGAGTATAGGAATTTTAAATGTATTCAATAAAATTAAAATTTGTAAAATAAAATAATAAAGTATGATATATTTGTAGGGGTTTTCACATAATAAGTATGCTCCATAACACACACAATAAAATGGGAAATAAAATATCCTAAAGGTAAATGACAAAATGATAATAATAGTTGCCTTAGGGGAGGAGCCTAGGGTTTCCAATGATATTCGAAAATAAATTTCATTTTATCGATATGGTTTGCATCTCTTTTTATCAGAAAATAAATCATAAATCACCGGTTTACTTTAAAATGTCTGAAGATGGTAATCAGGTCAGGTCATGATCCCAGGGTCATGGGATCGAGCCCCACAACCTGTTCCATGCTGAATGTGGAGCCTGCTTAAGATTCTCTCTCTCCCTCCCTCCACTCCTCTCCTCCATTTATGTGCACTCTCTTTCTCTCTCTAAAAAATAAAAATAAATAATTTTTTAAAAGATGGTTATCAAATTGGCTGGCTGAATTTCAAATAAGCTGTAGGAGGGGCACCTGGGTGGCTCAGTCAGTTAAGCACCGGCTTCGACTCAGGTCATGATCTCACGTTTCGTGAGTTTCAGCCCCGCATCTTGGGCTGACAGCTAGCTCAGAGCCTGGAGCCTGCTTCGGATTCTGTGTCTCCCTCTCTCTCTGTCCCTCCCCTGCTCGCACTGTCTCTCTCTGTCTCTCAAAAATAAATAAAGACACTAAAAATTAAAAAAAATAATAAGCTGTAGGATTTCACCTAAGATCTTTGATGAATATCCTGACTTAAGTTTGTATCACCAGAAGTGCCTTAGTGAACTTCACCACATAGGATCACACAGTCTTTCACACACATTCCCAACAGCTCTAGCTTCTGCCACATGAAAACAAGTCCCAGGAATAAGGCCTCAGTATCATCAACAGTCAAGGAACGTAGCATTCCAGACTATGGATGCTTTCTAGAAGGAGTTAACACAATATCCAGTCATCCCAGAGAGATGGCTCAGGTCGAGTCATTCTTTATAAAAGAGCCAGAATCAGAGTGTTACTGAAGCTCAGAATCTTCCACCCTCAACCTCTCATCTGGGCAAGACTCAAATCCAAGTTTGATCAACTCAGCCTACAGAAACAGAAGCCCAGAGCTTCAGACTAAGTAAAAGGACTTAGTGTTTTTGTGAGGCATTATTATAACACTCATGACATATTCATGAAAGGCCTTAAGAAAGACCGAAGAGCCAGGATCCTATATCACCACAAATACAAAAAGAAACCCTAACTAAGAGAAAATGAGGACAGCTGTGAAGAGAACACATCTGAATCATCCAGCTCAAAAAGAAAACTTGCATCGCCTTGTTCAGTGGATTTTCATACTGACAATTCTGTAAGCAAAATAAGCTGCAGGACAGAGTTTGTTGTAGGGTTTTCTTCCAAAACCTTATATATCAAGTTCTAAATAAAAAAATACGATAAAAGAAATATACATAAAGATGTAAGAGTAGCTCTACTTTACTGAGTACTGTTTATGTGTCAGCATTGTATTAATCACCTTTATAGACATGAGTCACTTGCCACTCATCCCTCCCAGCAAACTTGCCTCTCTGTATCCTTCACCAGGTCTGAGAAGTTGCCCAAACCAATTCTAACTTGAATTCTTTTTTGTCCACTTCTTTGCTTTTTTTGTTAACTTTAAGTTTTTATTTCAACTTCCAGTTAGTTAACATACAGGGTTACATAAGTCTCAGGTGCACAATATAGTGGTCCAATCTTCTTTGAAATCTTATAGCAGCTTTGTAAAGCAGTGTATTTATCTTAATTTTAGCAAGGACTTAACCTCATTAGAGCCTACTTATTAATTAAGGTAAATAAAAGCAATCTAGTACCCAATCATTTAGGGATTGTACTGTATGTTTTACAATGTATTTGTAATAGGTATAAATTTTACTTCATAACATTAGAGTGAGAAATGTACCATTTATGTCTCCTAAATTAGTTTATATCTGATATGCTGGGGAAAATATTCAATTTCCACTGGGAAAGAAGTGCTGGAGAAATCCTTTATCTTCCTAGTGACAGATCAGAACCTGAAGCTCTTCTACCATAGAGACTGTGAAAAGGGCCTGTGGTCTTGAAGCCGCAGTAGCCACTGCCAGCATGCTATCTGCTCCTGGATGTACCATTCCTGAAAGCAGGTGACTTTTGCGCTCTTGTTTCAAACTTGGACAGAGAAGTCATGTCAAAGCCAGGAAGCAGAGAGCCATGATGGCATCCTCCTTAAGTCTGTCACACAGCTCCTTAGATGAACTGTGTGACTGCCCCTGGGCACTGCGAGAAAGCAGTGTCACTTGCCACTCATCCCTCCCAGCAAACTTGCCTCTCTGTATCCTTCACCAGGTCTGAGAAGTTGCCCAAACCAATTCTAATTTGTGTTTCTCCCTTTCATCTCCCTGTTACCGCTGATTCTTGATTTCTCTGATTAGAGAAGACAGTGTTTCCCTCTAATGTGCTCAAGAGTCAGCTCTGGCTTCAGTTCTAAGTTAACAAGAAGAAAACACCCAGATGTTTAAGGGATGACCTGTCTAGCATCTCAGTCTGAGTGAAGCCCTAAGTCCAAGTTGAAAGGACTTGAAACTTTACCTAACAAAACCTTCTCTTCAAAGCATGAACTGCTGTACCTCATGCCTACCCCCAGAAACTCCTCAGCCTCCTCTAGAAGGACATTTTAAAAGAATGGCTTAATAAATTAGGTTCATGGGAGCCTCCTTCCTGCATTCTGAATGTAGAAAACGCAGCTATGATTCTTGAACATGAGAACGTCGCTGTGGGTCTTCACCACGTTCCGAGAGAGTAATACACCTACCTATCGGCTGTTTAGTAACTTGTGAACAAACTTAAGAAAGAAAACGGAAATAATAGGGCATTGGGCAAAGGAGGTCAAGTGGTAAGAAAACTTTAACATACAAAAGAAAAAATTCTGAGTAAAATGACTCCATCATTTTTTATTGAGCAAATACATTCTCGGCAACTCCTCAAATGACAATGCTCACCCTGACCAGTGCTCTGCAACAGGCTTGCCCTCTGTGGCTCTTCTAAGGCTGCAGAAATTATGTCCAGGCAGGTCTCTCTACTTCAATGCATTTTGTCAGAAACCCTGGTCGCATTTTCATGATTTCTGGGGCATATTAGAGAATGCATGATATCATGCACATAAATTATCTCAGACATGTGTAGCAGCACAAGCAAAAAGTAGAGACAGAAGCCATCACTGTGGAATACTGAGTTCCAACATGACGCACATTCTTCAGCTAGAGGTCACGGGCCACAGAACTCTATCAGTGGCCTTGGTGGAGTAGGTTGTAAGTTACAGTTTATTCTTTTTCTTATTACAACCATTAAAATTGGTTATAATTTATTTTAGGATTTGCCATGGAAGATATTAAAAGTTGCTTGATAAGCTGGAGATAATTATAAGTCAACTTAACTGTGTTAAATTAAGCAATATTATAGACATGCTACGGGAATTGTTTATAGAGATTTCTTAGAAATATGATTCTAATACAAAGAGTTTGTCTTTGATGTGAATAATCCTATTTATTATATTGTAGGCTTTATTGTGTCGTCTAGCAGCATTTCATCACATGGTGCTCATTGATTCAACTGAGGCAGCGAAGAAAACAGGGTGTCTAAAATTTGTACCCAGGGGGAAGGACTCAGGGAAGAGGGCTACCTACGTGTCTGAGTAGAATTTAGAGAGTTCCAGGAGTTTCCTCTATTATGTCAACTACCAAAGGTATTTATAAGTGAACTTGAAGGGCTTTTATTACTAGTGCTTAATGTTGTTACAAAAAGAAAGCTCAGTTTCCCCCTTTCTTGGTACCCTCAGAGGAAAGGACACTGGCCCTTCTGTTTGTAAAGATTTACTGATGTATATACATTTCATCATGGCCAAAATGTAATTATATTTTTCCCCCCTACAAGCAAGATATTCCACCTTAGAATTAGTATTTTGTAGAGCATTAGACAGACATGTCACCACACAGGAAAAGAAAAAAAAAACCCTAAAAGCAGACGTATGATAAGTTACAATGATTTTTTTCAAATATGTAAATGCTTTGAGTCACCGGGAACACAAGGATGAGGAAAGACACAATGCATGCCCTGAAAGCTTCACAGTCCCCTCACAGGGAGGGAGGCGGGTATGCAAACAGGTAATTAAGGTACAGTACTGTGTTGCAGTAAGTGCCTAACTGCTTCACTGAAACCCACAGCTTCAATTAACAAGTTACCCAGCGAAGGACTCTGACGGTTGTAGAATGGAAATGACACTTCATGATCCACAACTCCCTTGTTGTAGACAAGGCACCACCTCCTGTCCAGCCGAAGAAGCATTTCCTCTTCTCTAAGTGACCTGACTCGTGTCACATGTGGGTAGAAAAACTGGTGGGAACAGCCAAAAATCTGTTCAGGACTGTGTGTGTGTGTGTGTGTGTGTGTGTGTGTGTGTGTGTGTGCATGCGCTCACGCGCGAGCACGCGTGCCAGGACTGTCATCATCATGCCATTCCAAAGACAGGAAATAATAGATCCATTTCCTCTAACGCAGAGACAGTGTACAGTTTAAAGATGGTTTATTAGCTTCCAGCTTATGATACACAGAGCTATTTGGGTACATAACTCACCTCGCCGGTCCAGAGCCAGCCCCATAAACCTCAGCAGCACTTTTTCTCCACCTTTTTGACTAAATAGAAGTTACTGTACAGTTACAGCCTTGTTATATATGATGTTAATAAATGTGCCACCCTGACTGTCCGCTCTTTTAAGTAACTCTGCTAACCTGGGCACATTGTGGGAGATTTATACTGCTGCATAAAGTCTGAGGGGAATGCAGGGAAATGGCATTACAGATAGAGCTAGACTGGCTTCTTCGCATACATTTCAGACGCGGTAGGAGGGGAGCTGTCCAAACGCACTCGTAAAGGATGAGAGAGAAAAAAGATGAAGCAACAAAATGGAAGAACTTAAAAGAAATCTTGGCACTTATACCAATGTGGCTGATTCTAAATTAGGCTCTGCTTATAGAAATCACTACTTGTAACTCAATCAAAAAAGAAAACTCTCTGGTGAAAATAAACTCTTAAGTCCTTGTGTCAACTCTCTATCTAACCTATTTTGAAACTCCAGTCCATAAACTGAAACCTAGTACTAAGTGACTTAATAAATAGTTGTTAAGTGAGTGAGTAGCAAATTGTAAAGTCCCTAAAGTCTGTGATCACTGCTGTCTCTTGCAACCAGAAGGGTGCCTGGTACCCGGCAACTATGCCAGAATTGTTTGTTTTATAAATGATGATATAAACAGCAATATGTCTAACTATTCACTAGTACTATATAGACTCCAATCAGCCCTGAATCTGATCCTAAAAGGTGACAAACAATATTTTACTGACATTTTGCAAGTAAAGAGATCAAGGTAAAAATAATTGAATTGATTTGTATGATTTTAAATAACAAATCATTAAAATCAGAGAAACAGAAACCCCAGGGTTCAACAAATGTGAATGAACAAGATGGCAGCAGGCATATTTAAGAGCAAGATGGCCATGTGGAATTGGCTTCAGTTTCAGGAGGAAAGTCAAGGACTCCAGTTTCTGGCCTGCAGCCATCCCATGCATGTAAACATTAGTTAGCAATGTTGGACCATGACCTTATTACTTAACCATACTCCCTGGAGCTTCAGTTCTTTGACCTAAGCTCTCTGGTAAAAACCAATGCCTTCTTAACCTCCAAGCGTATATTCTAAGTCCCAGATGGCACCTCTGATGCCTCTGCTTTCACCATATCCTTCATCATTAGCCACAGTCCCCACATGTATACATTTCCATTATCTTTTAATTAAAATATAATGGACAAAAAGATCCATATGTACAAGGTACTCAATTTATTAAGTCAAATATGGCTATTTGGGTCATCAGTGCCTTCCACAATTTGAAATGTATGACCAATGCTTCCCCATAGTTTACTTACTAATTGACTCCACAATTAGTCATATGGTTTACAAATCCTTGTGACAAAGTCTTGTTTCTCTGGCTTGATTTAGCCAACATGTACCTCTATCTGTTTCTCATGCTCTGGATAGCACTTTCCCCCACTGTACACCTCTGTCTTATTCTTTGTCTTGAGCTTTTCAGGATACTCTCTGAACTAAATCAAGCAGGAAAAGACTCAGTTTAAGTGTCTCACTTCATGCAACTTGCAGTAGCTTCCGTTATGATACCATTTAGCATCTTGTGTCAGTTAGCTTTTGCTGTATAACAAAGAGTTCCAAATTTTAGTGGTTTAAAACAATAATTACTTAATTGTTTATAATTTTATGGGATGATGATTTGAGTGGGGCTCAGCTGGTACAACTCCTCTCTGCTTCCTATTATGTGAGTCGGGCTCACTCAAATACCTAAGAATCTCAGGTGGGAATGCTGGGATGGCTCGGACACTTGGATCTCCTGTCTCCCTTCAGTCTCGGGTCCATCCAGGTAGCTGAAGCTCACATACAGGATCACAGGATTTCTGATAAAGAAGAGTACTACAAAACCTCCAAGGCCTGGGCTTGAAAACTGCCCAACATCTCTTCTGCCATTTTATTGGTTAAAATAAGTCACCAGGATAGTCCAAATTAAAGAAAGTGGAAAAAGAGACTCAACCACTTAGTGAGAGGAAATGTGAAATGTTCGCAATTTATTACACATTTGAATTTTTGAAAAACCTGACAAGCTGTAAGCGAAACTAAAAACAGTAAAAAAAGAAATTAGCAAATAATTGTTACAATTTCTTAAACACTAGTTTCAGGGATTAAACACTTTACATAATGCATAGTATTTCATTGCTACCCAGTCAAATAGATAAAGAATTGGCAAATTATGGCCTATGGACTAAACCCAGCCTGTTGCCTGCACCTGTTTTTCTTAGAGCCCACAAGCTCAGAGTATTTTTTACATTTTGAAATGGTTGGGGGGGGATTCAAAAGAAAAATAACATTTCATAATACATGAAAATTATACAAAATTCAAATTCTACTGTCCATAAGTTAAGTTTAATTGGAACACAATCATGCGCATTTGTTTATATATCATCTATGCCTGCTTTCACACTACAAGAGAACTGAGTACTCACAACACCCACCATATGGCCTGTAAAGCCTAAAATATATACTATCTAGCCCTTTACAGAAATTTTGCTGACCTCTGAAGTAGACACTAGTGTTATGTCCCTGATATTAATTAGAAAACTGAAATTTGAAAAACCGCAGTAACTTAGAGACAGGATTTGAACTTAGAGCCACAGACCTCTAAAACTCCTACTGCACTCTCTGCAAAGTGACAATAACCGCCATTTATTGAGTATATACCTGTGTCACAATGCCTCATCCTCATGACAGCCCTACAATAGGCGGTGATTATCCCCAGCAGAGAGATAAAGAGGAGATAGATGGGGTTCTTGGGAGGCTCAGCTGTTTAAGCGTCCTACTCTTGGTTTCAGCTCAGGTCATGACCTCAGTCTTTGTGGCTTCAAGCCTCATGTTGGGCTCTGCAATGATAGTGCAGAACCTGTTTGGGATTCTCTCTCTTTCTCTCCCTGTGCCCCTCCTCATGCATGCGTGCACCAATGCACACATGGGGTGTCTGTCTGTCTCTCTCTCTCAAAATAAATAAATAAACTTTAAAACAAAGAACAGGTAGGCAATTATGGTATAATTTGACATATTCTATATGATTAGTGACTGGCAGAGCTAAAATGCAAAATCAGGTATCTCATACCACAAAGCCTGAACTCCTATTAAAAAGGTATTTTTTAATGGAGAAACATGACAGACACCACCTTAACCAAGTTGTCAAACTTAATATCACCACTAACAGGGCAAAGAGACCTTGTAAGCCATCAGATGTCAGACACAGAGAAGATAATGTCAACCACGGAATACTCCCGTCAAAATTGTTCAACCACAATTAGCTCATAAGAAAACAACTGGACACATTCAAATCAAAAGACAGTCAGCCAACAAGCAGCCTTGGCGTGGCTCTTCAAGAAGTCATAATCATGAAAGATGATAAAGGGCCAGAGAATATTCTCGTTGGAAAAAAATTAAATAGATGTGATAAGTAAATGCCATATATGACTCTTGATTGGATCCTGGATTCGAGGAAACATATTAAAGACAATACTGAGACAATTAAAGAAATCTTAATATGGATTATATATTAGAAATAGAATTATATCACTGCTAAATTTCCTGAGAGTGATCATTGCATTGTGTTTATGTAGGAGAATGTCTGTGTTAGGATACAGTCACTGAAGCATTTTCTGACAAAGTGTCATGATGTCTATTAACTTAATATCAAATGGTTCAGCATCCACACACATACAAAGAGTATATGGTACATGTGTGCACTATCTGTGGAAAGAAAGGAAAAGACAGATGGTCTGAAGAAAGGAAGGAAGGATGGAAAGAAGGAGGAAAGGAGGGAGGTAGGAGGGGAGAAGTGGGGGGGGGAGAAGGGAGGAGAGATGTGGGGAGGGGAGGTGTGGGGCGGGGAGGGGAGAAGGAAAAAGGCAAAGCAGAAAATGGTAATAAGTGGTGAATCTAGCTCAAGGGTACATGAATGCACTATTCTTGCAGATTTTGTGCCCACAGTTTTACTTTTACCGCTGTGCCACTAATGCTTCTGAACACACACAAACCCTAGTGTCTGCTCCCTTCACTCTTCCATAGTCCCCTCTGCTCCCAAATGCAAACACAGGTTCCATGCACTTCTGAAACAGAGGGAAAGGATGTAGCTCTGAATGACTGAGGACCAGGCAGTTGTAAAAGTACTTCTGTTCATGCCTCACAAGAAACTCTGACACTTTGAAGAGGTTAAAGTTTCCACTCAACTTGTCACACTGTGCTAGTTTAAAGCCTTTAAGTACACAAACCCCTCTTTCCACAAGCAATTTCCCAAAGGCATCAGTGTTTGGAACACACACAGACAGGCTGTTATAAGTGCCCATTAGTCTCCAAACCTGAAATGCCCCCCAAAATGAGTTACAGTGAAAAACACGTACTACCCCAAATGAAAAATAGCAAAATACATCAAGAGTTCAAAAGGCAGGAGTTGAACAAGATGATCCCATTTCATGCTACATTAATACATCACTCTAATTTTATATAGGAATGAGCCTTCATACTTCCCATCCAGAATTCTGAAATATGTAGGTATCCAAGCAAGTAAATCTGTTTCATCAGTGGGGGGTGGGGAGATGGATTATGCCTGCAGTTTGGGAGCTTGTCCAGAGTGTTTAGGTCAATGAATGATAAGGGAGAGGTAATGAAATGAAAGAAGGAAGGAAGACAGGAAAGGAGGGAGGGAAAGAAGGAGGGAGAAACCATGTCCCATTCTAGCATAAGCAGAATAATGTCTGCAAACTGCATTTGTTCTCCCAAGGATAATGCATGGCTGGTGAAAAGCTTGGGGGCTAGGGGTGCCTGGGGGCTCTGTCGGTTAAGCATCTGAGTCTAGATTTTGGCTCAGGTCATGATCTCACAGTCTGTGAGACTGAGTCCCCTGTCAGGCTCCAGGCTTTCAGAATCCCTGCTTGGGATTCTCTCTCTCTCTCTCCCACTCTCTCTGCTCCTCCCCTAATCCTGTGTGTGAGCCCTTGCACTCTTTCTCTCTCTCTCTCTCAAAATAAATAAATAATTTTTAAGAGAGAGAGAGAGAGAGTGCAAGCATGTGGCTCGAGTCAGACTGGCCAGAGTTTCCATCTTGGGTCTGTCACTGACCTCACATGTGGATCCTGGTCCTAGACAGGACTCAGCCTGCCAGTATGCCAGTTTCTCCATCATAAAATGGTAATAACATTACTACTCTCAGAGTTATCCTGAGAATCAGATGGAGATAATTCATGGAAAGTGCTTAGAACAGCGCCTAACACATAGCAATAAATTTTGAGCTATTCTCTTTGCAATAATTTGAGATTGAGTATGAGGAAATTGCAAATCATCCCGGGTCTGAGTGTCAAAAATTAGCATCATTTCATATAGCCGTCAGATTGTCTTACCAACAATTCTTGAGAGGAAATGGCTTTCTGAGTCTCTTATTTCTACTCTCCTAACCGATAGATGACCAATTTATTCCACGCTAAATCCCACAAAAAGAACTGTTATGATCCAAATTCTACACACCCCATCAGTCTTTAACTGCAGACTTAGGCCACATTTTCTTTTAATGATCAATTCTTGAAGTGCCAGCCCCCTCTGACCTAATTGCCAAGAATTAATTTCCCCTCAAAGTATCCCTTTCTTTTCTAGAAACCTTAAAGAGACACACACCGACACCCTAGTCTGTGAGGCACACTCAATGCAGTATCCTTTCCTGCACTGTCTCCTATTAGTCCATGTTTCTGCCCGAGAAGCCATTGAAGTTTCATGTACATGAAAGACCAGTATCCTATAAACCTCCAAAGCTAGCTTCACTGGTGAACGTTGGTTTGTTGGCGTTGTAGTTTTCTGCCTCTAGTTATGGTACCTCACAGTCCTCTTGGTGAGCCATGCGTCCATCACTGCCACTCTGGGCAGCTGGGGTGGCCTGGACTCCAACACCAGCATGTGACCACATTCAGACTAGTAACCCAGGCCCGAGGCTTTTATAACAATTGCTGGTGAAAATAAGGGGTTGAAATGAAAACCTGGAGTTGCTGACAGCCATCACAAAGGAGTTTAAACTAAGACGTGTGAGTACGAAGACAATGTAGAGGAAAGCCAGGTTGGATGGAGAGAGACAAGTGGCAATGACCTAATTTGAGCCTCTGGATCTGGTTATGCATCAACCTAGAAGAGCCAGCCCAGAATACTTCTATTAAGAGAATTGGCATGTGTCTTTTTTGCTTTAATTGATTTGGGTTGAATTTGGTGTAATCACACTGAAAACTTTTGGAATGACACTGCTTCTCATCTTTGGAATGCCAGAGACTTCCTTGGCTTCATGCAGAAGTGTAGAAGATGGGCTCCCATCTCAACACTAGGCCAGGTTAGTCAGTAGGCTTTGGTAAAGCTCTGTCTATGCTTATAGTCTTCCAAAAAACCTGATCACATTCTGGTCCTAGTTGTCCCAACTAGAGAATACCTCAGTGAACCCAGTTGTCCTGACCCAACGCAGACAGTGAAACATCATTCTGTTCTCTCCTGTTACCAACCTGACTTCCTCCTCAAAGCAAACATTCTTTCCTTCAGACTACTTATAAAACAGAATGTGCTATCCATCTCAATGGAGAGAAAAAGAATCAGGGAAGAAACATGAATGGAAGGTATTACTTAGACTTTCAGAAATACCCTGGTATCCATCCTTGCTCATCTTTGTGCCCCGAGAACTACCATTTTTTTTTTTGCCTGATCATCACACACTAAGATGATGTGCCACCCAAGGTTTTAAAAGAAGCTTACTCATAAGCTTTTTTACTCACCCTGGACCCTAACCTATGTTTCCCATAACGTTCTGTCTTAAAATGGACCCTCCTATTACTAGGTTTTTAGAAACAGGGCTCTCTAGAGGAAGAAAGAATAGACAACACAACTAAGAATCACAGCTGGAAGAACGTGGCTAAACATGGCTCAGTCACATGTTGCCATTCAAGCCAAACTATTTCCAATGTTTAAATCACCCAGTCTTTCACACAGGCTTGAAAATCAATTATTCCTCCATTGATTTCTCCTGTTATCTCCTGGAAAACTCAGGACATAACTTTTAATAATAATTAGCATCATCAGTAGACCACCGTGGGTCAATAGCCTTGATGTTCTTCCATTTGATAAATTGAACGAAACAGCGGAACATATTGACATTTCTCCTCGCCACCAATTTTTCTAGCTATTGAATTTCGCCCTTTTTCTATCTTCCCACTTCTCCCAATTATTAAGGTCATTTTCCATTTCAATCCCGTTTCCTAGGCATTAGCCAACATATCCAATTTGCTGTCAGTGGGATATTTAAGAAGCATACTCATTCCACTGTTCAAAACATTAATGAAATGTCTAGGTACCAGACATCTTTTCTCAGAGTGTGTCCTCTCTTCAAGTCACAATGACCCGTTGACAAATACTTTCAACTTGAGCCAGCAGTGTACTTAGCAGCAAAATGAGCTAAACTCTATTTTCTCAGGTTCTTGATGAATATGACACTTGGGGCTGGATTTTAAAAGCTTCTAGAGCCATAATAAAGGGTTGAAACACATCCATTTGCCCTTACCTGACAAAATAAAGAATAGCAACTCTATCAGGTAGTAAACATCTTTCAGACTTTTCTATTTCTTTTTTTAATTTTTTTAAATTTTTAGTATTTATTTTTGAGAGAGAGAGAGAGAGAGAGAGAGAGAGCGAGCGAGGGTGAGCATGAGCAGGGGAAGGGAAAGGGGAAGGGAAGGGGAAGGGGAAGTCCAATGCCGGACTAGAACTCACAAACTGTGAGATCATGACCTGAGCTGAAGTCGGACACTTACCCGACTGAGCCACCCAGGTGCCCCTCTATTATTTCTAAGGTCCTTGAATGTTTAGGTGTTTCCTGAGTCACCAGTCCTAATTTTTTTCTGAGGCAGGATGAGTGTAGGGCCAAATAGACCTGTGGCGAAATCCTACCTCTGCCACTCTGTGGGACTTTGGGAAAAAAGAGAGTAAAACAAGAAAAGAACAGAAAAGCTTTTCTTTTTTTGCCCCTGAGCCTGTGTCCTCATCTGTAAAACCGGCATGATTCTTAACTTTAAACATTCTTTCAAGGACTAGCAACATGCCTTTGTCAGAGTATAAATTCAATACAAGCTGGCCTTCTTCCTTTTTTTTTTTTTTGTCTCATTTGGAAGGTTGTGTCTATATAACAAAATCTCCCCACAATCAAGAGTCACCTGCTTAGTAAATTTCAGGCACTTGCATAATAAATTTGTTTGAGGCGCAATGTTTCCAGTGGATTTCATTTCTAATTTCTTACACCCTGGGGTTTGGTGGGGGAAGCAGAGGTTCAAGCACAGTTTTAGATTCAGGGTGAACCTGATTATGCCATGTATTAAGGGCCTCAGAAAAAGTTCTTAAACTCTCAAAGTCTGTTTTTCCTTCTAAAAAAGATAGTAAATAGTTTATAGCTTTAAGAGTTCTACTAAACTAAACTTAGAGCACTTAGCAGTCTCTTGCTCACAGCAGCATTCAACAAATGAATGCAGTAACACGATGAGGTAATTCTTGTTGGAATCTTACCCATATGTGATGAATTCTTATGTAGTTGCTAGAATTCCTTGCACTCCCCAACTTCTCTCCAATTAAATAGGACACTCCATGCAAATATGGACCAGGCTCATTGAATTCAAATTCACAGATCTTGCCCCCAAACAGTGTCTATCAAACAATAAGCACCCGGTCAGAAATCCTGATTAATGGCTGAATGAATGAATGAATGAATGAATATACATTTGAGTTCATGCCAACAAAGTCTGAATGAGACAGAGGGCAGCAGAATAAGGCTACCATGGAGGATCAATGGATCCTGCTTACTTTATTAACATGACCATCACAAGTCTCTTTAATTAAGGCTTTTCCATTTTCTGTAGGGCAACAGAACTCAGCATAAAAAGATTTCAGGCAACATAATACATACAGTTAAAAACATGGTATTGTGCATTAAAAAATTTTTCAAGAAGGCAGATCTTATATAAAGTCTTCTTACCTTAAAAAGGTGAGACCACAAGGGAACTTCCAGAGGGATAGATAAGTCCCGTTAATGTGGTGACATACATATGTGTGTGTGCATATGTTGAAACTCATTAAGTTTTATACATTAAATGTGCTTTTTTCCCATGTCAATTGGCCTCAAAAAGTTACGTCTCTAAACAGCATGATTTGTTGTCTGAAAATGTGTGAATTCTCTCATCTCTCAAAAAAGAGTTTATTTGTGATTTCATGATGGTCTGATAGGGTCGCGGTTCTCAAATTCTCCTCTGAATTCCTCATTTGGCAGAAGAGAATGACTGAGTGCTCCTGAGTGATTGAAGAGCACAAATATGCTCTCTCCCGCACATGAACCGAATGTTTTGAAGTGTCGTATTTTATCCCGAGGACATAATCAGATGCCCATTACTTTCATCACATTATTTTGCATAATCAAAAAATTAAAATATAAACATATATAAGTATATAGTAACTAGATGAATTATAATTTATCCTAATTATAACATTCTATATAGCTATTAAAAATATCATCTAAAAATACAAAAATACATGAAAACATTTTCAAAATGTATTGTTAAATAAAAGAAGCTGGATATAATTTCTAGTTATTATCACTAAAATGGCAATAAAATACCCAATGAGTAAAAAATAGGAGAAGACACAGAATTGTGGAAGATGAAAAGTAAATGAACACATGGTAGGCTTTCTTGTAACCTGGATGAATCTAAAATCTAAGCTGGCCCGGAAAGCCCGACAAGTAGATGATGCATGACACAGAACCCCAGAAAGGTTCAAGAATAAGAAACATCACCTACTCTGAAAAACGAGGTGCCTACGGTTCAGAAAGCAAAATTTGTTTGAATATCCTTACAACAAAGAATGGAAATCCAGGATAACTCTCAAACCCCACTGTCATTCCCATAGAAACCTAGGGATTTATTCTCTGAAGAGATAGATTCAAAAACCCTCTGGAAGGGCATCTAGGTGGCTCAGTCACTTAACCCTCCCATTTCAGCTCAGGTCATGAACTTACAGTTTCGTGGGTTCGACCCTTGCCTCAGGCTCTGTGCTGATAGTTCATAGCCTGGAGCCTGCTTCAGATTCTGTCTCCCAGTCTCTGTTCCTCCTTTTCTCTGTCTCTCTCAAAAACGAATAAACATTTTTTAAAAATTTTAAAGCCTCTGGACATGGGGTCACTTGGTACAAGTGAGGTTAGAGTACCTTACGGAAAATGTGGGTTCAGTGAAATCTGGACACTGAATCATGAAGTCCCTGGACCCCTTTCCCACTCACTTCTCAAAATGCTAAAGTCTCCAGTTCTTTCCAGCTTGGTCTATCAACGGCTTCACTCAGCATTAGTTTCTTCAAATTTCTTTTTCTCAGCAAATTTCAAGTTTAAACAAGATCTCCAAGGGAACATTTAGCCTACTCAAGAAAATAAGTGTTTTTTAATCATTTAATAGCACTCTTTAGAAACAACTTTTATAATATTTGTAAAGGTTTATAGCTTTGTTAGTACTGATTCTCTAGAAGGTCTGCCTGGAAATACTATACTTGGTATTAATTTTGTAAATTACATACTTAAGCTGCAAAATGGCTTAGCCTGGAACACAGTCCATAGTTCACACTTTGCCTTGTGTGTCCTTTTCCAGGCCGTCTGCATGAAAGTCACTGTACTAGGGAAGTCTACTTCACTAGTTCTTAATCAGGGAACGGAGAGGGAGGAGGCATCCCATCTATGCCCCGCCTGTCTCCCAACTTCAACCAAGGTGTGAGTCAGAAATCCAAAGAGGTTTTTTTTTTTAATTTTATTTACTTATCTTGAGAGAGAGAGCATGAGCAGGCAAGGGGGAGAGAGAGAGAGAGAGAGAAGGAGAGAGTGAGGGAGAGAGAGGAGAGAGAAAGGGAGAGACAGAGGGAAAAAGAGAGGGAGAGAGGCAGGGACAGGGAGAGGGACAGGGGGAGAGGGAGAGAGACAATATCAAACAGGCTCTGCACTGCACCTATTCTATTTCAAACTGTAAATTCAGGGAGGGTAAAAACCAGGCCTGAAAGACATTATATATGGATACACTACCTGAATAGTGGCATATGGTCATAGCAGCAATGAGGACACTGATAATAATAAACAAATGCTGACAATATCCCAGACACTGCTGAAGCAGGACCACAGTATTTATGATATAACAACTATAATAATATTTCCATTTTTATAGGTGAGGAGACTGAGGCACAGAGAGGCGAGGTAACTTACCCAAGATGACAGCACTTAAAGGTCACTCAGTCAGGATTTGAACCAAGCACGCTGGCTCCAGAGCCCACACTCTGAACCACCAGAGCATCCCCCCACCCCATGACAAGTCTGTCAACTTAGTTCCTAACAACATAGCCTCTAAATTAAAGTGGAGACCAAAATTACTCTCAACTTTTAGAATGTTTGACCTTTTGAACATGCCAATTGCTTTGACATTTCAGATCTTAGTCAAAGGAGCTGCATTTCACTACCAAGTTTTACATGTTATTTCTTGGAAAATACCCTGAGGAAACAGCTCCATCTGTAACTAAATGGAACATGACAAATGATGACAGTCTAATGAGAAGGACCTTCCAAAGGCTGAAAACCATGAACTACTTCTGTTTGACTTGTGGTTTGACCTAGAGTCAATCACGCCACCCTTAACCTCTCTGGGCTCTGTTTATTTCTGATTTCGTAAATGGTAAATTTCAATGTCCCCTCACAATAGGAAGAGGGCATTTTGAAGGCAATTTTATAGCAGGTCACAATATTCTCCATGTTTCTCAGATGTTAGTTAGGCATAAATGTAAGAGAAATCTGTAAACTCTCAGCCATAGTATTAACTAAAATCTACTGAGTATTAATCATGCCCGATCAGTCTGCAATGTGTATGCATTACCCCATTCAAACCTCACAACAACCTTACATTGCAGATACTGCTATTATTCCATTCAACAGGTGAGGAAACAAGAGACGGGGGTCAAATTATTTGTGGATGTGTGAGGATTAATGTCATGTGTCAGCCTGGTGCGGCTATGATGCTCAAATGTTTGGTCAAACATGATCAGTCTAGTGGTTGCTGTGAAACTTTTTGAGATGAAATTAACATTTCAATCAATAGACTCTGAGTCAATCGCCCACCCTAATATAGGCGGCCTCTTCTAATCAGTTGCAGGCCTTAAAAGAAAAAACGCCAAGTTCCCCTGAGGAAGAAAGAGTTCTGCCTCTAGACTGCCTTTAGTCTTGAGGTAAAATGCCATCTCTCCCCAAGGTCTCCAGCCTCTTGGCCCGCTTTGCAGATTTCAGACTTGCGAAGTCCCACATTCACATAAGCCAATTCCTTACAATCTCTCTCTCTCTGTCTATAGTCTCTTGTGCATGTGTGTGTGTGTGTGTGTGTGTGTGTGTGTGTGTGTGTGTGTGTGTGTATGTGTATACATTCCTATATATCTATACACCCTACTGGTCCAGTTTCTCTGGAAAACTCCAACTAATACACAGATACGCACAATCACTGGAGAGGTTTGGATGTAAACTGAAACAACCTTATTATAAAGCCCACCCCAAGCTGTTTTCAACTCATAATATTTTCTTTAGCCGTTATCATTCTGTATGGGGCCATGGCCCTTGTGCCTCCCAAAACTGGCAGCACCATTGGACTGACAGAATATGACAGGTATTCTTTTATTTTCTTCTAAGGAATTTCCTTCTCTTGCCCACAGTCTAAATTTAATTAAGCTCCATCAGATGTCTTTGGATCCTTCCCCTCAACCATGTGATGTGTCATCACTCAGTGTTAAATTTCACTGTCTCTAGTAATCTGGCTTGTCATATACCCTCTTCCCTAAGCAGGGAGACCATAGCGAAGATGACTCTAGCATTTTGAGGCCACTTTTAGATTTGACTGTGGGTGCACGTCTCTTACAGTGGGAGAAGGAGTAGACTAACACAAAGTGGAGTAGCAAACTAGAAAGAACAGACTCTGAAATCAGGCAGATATGGGTTCAAATCCTGACTTTACCACAGACTCACTTTACAACCGTGAACAATAGGCTTGAAGTCTTTGAGCCTCACTGTTCCTACCTGTGAAATGGGGAGAGTCATACCTATCTTGAAGCATTGTTTGTAAAGTCAAGGAAATACACACGAGTACACAAAAGGTATTGAAGAAGTCATGACCCTTGTCTCTGGCAGGACTTCTGTCTTAGAATAAAAAGCCTAATGTCTATTTCCTAAGTTCACTGATAATCAGACAACTATTGCTGTTGGACCGTATTTCACTGACATTGCTGTGATCTGGGGTGAAGGCTAAGTCTACAATTATTCCATCTCCTATATGACTTGGCAGCATGTCACATAGAATGCTTTAAAAACCCGAGGCTTTCTTTAGAGACCACACAAAAAGAGGGTTAAGGGTGGATCAGAAAATCACTTTAGTTCCATCTAGGCAGCCTTTTGCTATAACGTTTCTTGAACAACATAATGGCTCTGTGGAGCTGATGACAGAGGGCAAAAGACGAAACAGCCCAGTGTGGATGCATGCTTGTCTGTTGCATCTTAGCTGGCATTCCAAGGACAGCAGTTTCCTTAGCACTAGGGCCAATACTTGGGAAAATGGTGCCAATCAGCCAAGTTCAGATGTGCCCTGAGCATCTCCAACCTAAGCTCTGGGCTATGTACACGGCCTGCTGTCTATTCTGTAATTCTGTAAATAAAGTTTGTTCTTTCTCATTCTACAATTAATTCATGATCCTTATAAAACATCTGGGGAAAAAATTAAAAAGTAGAAGAAAATCTTATTCATAGTCTCAGTAATCAAAGACAACTAAGTCAATATTTCAGTAAATTCTTTTTGCTTTTTTTTAAATTAATTTTGAGTATTAGTGAAGCTAATGCAACATATTATTTATTCAATCATGTTACACCCTAAAACAGAAGTGGGAAAACTAGCACCTACAGGTGAACTGGACCACTGCCTGTTCTATGTTTTGTTTTGTTTTCAAATGTTTACTTATTTATTTTGAAAGAGAGAGAGAGAGAGACGGTACGCATGTGAGCAGGAGATGGGCAGAGAGAGATGGAGAGAAAGAATCCCAAGCGGGCTCCATGTTGCCAGTGCAGAGCTCAACATGGGGCTTGATCGAACAGAACCACAAGATCATGACCTGAGCTGAAATCAAGAGTTGGACACTTAACCAACTGAGCCACCAAGGTGCCCTGCCAGTTCTTCTGAATAAAACTTTCCTATATTCCTATAATATTCCTATTGCATAGGAATATTTCCTATTTCCCATATAGTCCTATAATACACCTATGCCTACTCACTTCCCCAGGGTCTCTGTTGTTTCCACACTACAATGGCAAAACTTGAGTAGGTGAAAGAGACTGTGTGGCCTGGAAAGCCTAAAATGCTTACTATCGAAATCCTTGCAAAACAAGTTGATCAATCCAAGTATTAGATGTGTATTACGCTGTGGTGTAGTGAGGTTCCTACCTCCACCCCATTATCTGTGTGCCCACATCCAAACCATATTTCAAGCTCCAACACAGCTGCTACTGTATCAGGGATGCTGCTTCTTAGACCCCCAAATGGAAATCAGCTCTTCCTCTTATTACATCCCCACTAGACCTTGATCCCTACTTGTCTTAATATCTTCTCCATTTTCTACCATTTTTCCAGGTATGTATTTTTAGAAACTATCTTTTCTCATCTATTAGACTCTATTCACCACATCACTGATCTCAGTGTCTAGCAACTGAACACATAACTCAGTATACATTTCCTGAACAAAAATATTAAGATATGGTCCCCATCCTTCAAGAATGCACAACCTAGTTGGGAGAAATACCACCAACCACATTAAAATTACTAAGGATGACTTTGATACAAGAATGGTTAAGAGAAGGAGCTGTGGGTTGGATTGGTGTAATCAGGGAAGGCTTCTTGAAAGAGTCGGGAATGAATTTGGCCTTAAAGGGTAATTTTGAACTGTCGGGAGAAAGAATAGGTGGGCAGAAGGAATAAAAAGACAGGAGGAAGGAACGTGGGCAGCTTTGTAACTGTGAAGAAAGGTCTCCACACGGGGAGGGTAAGCCCAATCCAGAGAGGAAAAAAGTCAAACAGACTGTGTGTGGCCAGAAAAATGTAGCACCTTGAAAAGCAACAATAAAATCACTACACAGGAACCTGAGCTCAGAGCCTATAATAGCAAGGACCAACCTGCATATGCCTTCTACATATAATTCTACAGTGGAACATCATCAGTTCACTTCTGCAACACTGTATCTTAATGAGCATCATTTGTAAAACATTTGAATGAGCCTGGTCCTTGGCTCAGAAAAGATGGGAAGGTAACTATGAATACGCTCAAATATGAATCCGCTCACCCTGTGGTCTCCCACAGGACTTTGTTCATAATCTTCTTCACTGCACAAACCATACCCTCCTGTAACTGTTTCTGTTTACTTGTTCATATTCCCACTAGGCATCAACTTCTCCAGGATACGTTAGGCCTCGATTGTTTAATTATAATTTTTTTTTAAAGTCCACTTAAAAAAAACTTAAGAGCAACTTCCATTAAGCGTGCAGTTGTATCTTCTATGCCACAACGGGGGGAGTGCGGCAGTCATTGGCAGAAGTGGGAAGTCGTCAGTCTCTCTTCCTGCAGCCTTCTGTGTTTTCCTACCTGCCTAGCCCTGGGGCTTTGGGCCTCTGACCCCATGGAAACTCATGTCCCTCTCTAAGGCAAGCCATGTTCGAGGTTCCTCAGGATGCACATGTTCCCCTACATATTTCATAGAGTGTATGAACATCCATTTCCGTATGATGCAGCTGGGACCATGAGCTTCCTTGGGTGGAGAAGCCAGCACCCCGAGGTGAGAATGCTATCACTACATCATAGGGAAATTTTGGAGACCACAGTGGGGTAAAGTGGATGGAACAGTACAGAAAAAGTGACTCCACAGAGGTGGACTGTGGACATAAAGCTTTAAGAATACCTTAACAATTTTACTTATATTTACCTGTTCACTACGAATAAGAAAATTCAAAAGTATAATATATGAGAAAAAAAACCCACTATGATTAAAAAATCTAAGAGGGCCACCTGGGTGGCTCATTCAGTTAAGCATCCAATTTTGGTTCAGGTCATGATCTCATGGTTCGTGAGTTCAAGTCCTATGCCATGCTCTGTGCTGACAGCTCAGAGCCTGGAGCCTACTTTGGATTCTGTCCCCTTATCTCTCTGCCTCTTTCCTGCTCATGCTGTCTCTCTCTCAAAAATAAACAAATGTTTAAAAAAATTGTTTTAATCTAAAACATTCTTCCATAGGCAAAAAATAAAAATCTAAATGATGAAAAGCCATTGTGCCACAGGTTAAATGGCATATTTTGTCTGTCTGAGTGGTAACTTACAGGTGACTTTCATTTAAATGAAGTGTTGCTTCCCTTTGACTCCTGGTTAGAAGGTTTTGAACTGCCAGATCTTTAAGCCACAACTCGAAATGACGCTGAAGTACAACAGGCCCGATTCTGTCTGGCTGTGTCAGGCTCTGGGTTTTGCTTTCAAATTCCCAGGAGAGAAAACAAACTCATTCCAAATTCACCATCACCACCGCCCCCCAAACTGAATCAACTGGAAGGAAGGGGGAAAGAACCAGCATAGAAGAGGCAAGGAAAACTTAGGAAGACAAGATGGAGACACAGCCAGGATGCCCAAAAAAGGGGGAAAGAAGTGTGTCTGGACCAGAAGCAAATGAGGTACACACCTCTGTCCCAAGCGGCGGAGAGAGAACAGACCAGAACCAGGCTCCTCTTTCACTTGATATTCTTATTTTTGGTATTCTTATCTTTGGTTTTTTGGTAAATCATTAGTAACTCTTACCAGACTACCTGTGGATTTTTTCACAGACTCAGTTCTCCACTAATTCTTCAGTTTTATTTAAGAGGGCCCTGAGTTTCCACATCCCCCCATAGCAGATATAACTTGGTGATTCTCTCTACCATCCCCTCCCCTGTACCAAAGAGGTGGAAACCTTAGAAACTACACTGCCAGATTCAGCCAGTAAGACTCCCTCATGTGAGATCCAGAGAGAGAAGAGAAGGTGGGGCCAGGACTGAGACAGTAGATGTAGGCAGTCACTCAGAAGCAGACATACGGCAGACATGTTGTGCTGGAGGTTTCCGGCATCTTCCTGAAGGTCACCCAGTTAGAAGCTACAGTAAGACAAGTGAGATAATGAACAGCTACTGACCCACAATTTGTGCTCTTTGGGGATGTCTCCCTAGCCTCTTGAATAGTGGTGCAACCCTTTAATCTCCTTCATGAAGCAGTTTCATATTCAAAATACCTAAGATGGCTTCTGTTGTTTTGACTGAACCCCAAGTAGCACCTCTTTTTAAATAGTGGTTCTCAAACTTTAATGTGCATACAACTAACTTGGAGGACTGTGTAAAAATCCACATTCAGCAGAGCTGGAATGAACCCACAAAGCCATATCTTTAGCAATATTCCAGATAATTCTGATGCAGGTGGACCATGGCCTCACCAGGAAACCCTGCATTATTATTTGAGTGTGGATCCCTGAGCCCTGTAGACTCAACTTCTTTTATCCAGATGCCCAAATCAACTTAGCAGCACCCTCTACAACCTAGAGGTCAAAACAGAGTTTATTCCTATCTGGAAGTGTGCTCATTATATCCTTTCTTGGCTCACCAGAATCATGTTCTCTCTGCGGAATTGCTTATCTATGAGGTGCAATAGAGTTTAAAGATGAAGGAGGCAAGGTTGGACCAGGGATCCAATCCTGGCTTTCCATTAATTGGTGTATGACCATAAAGTGGGTCACTTAACCCATCGGGGCTTTGATCTAATCTGTGAACATGTACCTCACAGAGTTGATCATCATACCCATAATAAGAGTGATTAATGTCTACCTTTCCCACTTGAAACCCATAAAGATAGGAATTATATCCAATACATTTATTGCTTTATCATCATTCAACTTTTGTTCAATAAATAATTATTGAGCACGTAATATATGGCAGGCTCTACACCTGCTCCAAATGAGGATACAGTGCCAAACGCAATGTTTAGAACAGGCCTTGCTCACAACATTTTGTTTAGCAGCAGCATCAGTTACGATCAATGGCTTGCTTTTTTTTGTTAATTTTTTAAATTTTTTTTATTTATTTTTGAGAGACAGAGAGAGACAGAGTGAACATGGAAGGGTCAGGGAGGGAGGGAGATACAGAATCTGAAGACAGGCTCCAGGCTCTAAGCTATCAGCACAGAGCCCGACAGGGGGCTCAAACCCACGAACTGTGAGGTCATGACCTGAGCTGAAGTCAGATGCTTAACCAACTAAGCTACCCAGGTGCCCCAATGGCTCACTTTTAAAAGCCTATTGTAGAGGCTCCTGGGTGGCTCAGTCAGGTAAGCATCAGAGTTCGGCTCAGGTCATGATCTCATGGTTCATGAGTTCGAGCCCCGCGTCAGGCTCTGTGCTGACAGCTAGCTCAGAGCCTGGAGCCTGCTTCAGATTCTGTGTCTCCCTCTCTCTCTGACCCTCCCCTGCTCACGCTGTCTCTCTCTGTCTCTCAAAAATAAATAAAAGACATTAAAACATTTAAAAAATAATAATAATAGCAGCAGTCGATTATATCACCAGGATGAAAGTAGATGGGAAGGAAGCGGTTAAACCCTCACACTTGCGCTAACTAGCTGGTCTTAGCTGCTCAAGAGCAGCCGTGCAGGCAGCATGGATCTCAGAGCAAGACAGGCAGAAAACGATCACTGTCACTCAATGGTAGGGAGATTTCCTAATTCGGAGTTTTAATCTCTCGTTCTCTGTCTTGTGCAATGCTTCCCAGATCAGGCTTCCAGCGCCTGAGGGGAAAGACCCTGGACACCCATTAATTAGAAATGAAGAGGCAGTTCACACCCCTCTGGCTCCCTGAGCGACTGGCTGTTGCACTCCTGAGCATCTAATCTGACCTCTCCCAGACAGATACACGAGGGCAGAAGACACCTGCTGCCTGAAAGGAACCCGTGTGCCCTCCGGCCCCCTGCGTGGATGAGCAGACACCACGGTTGATGGCAAAGCACCTCCACTTGCATCTTCATGCACTGAAAATGACCCGGCCAGACCCTGGGAAATATGTGGCCATCATTCACTTCCAGGAACCCAGGCCTCCCTTACAGTCAATTGCAAGATACCTTCCCAACAGGCAAACACCCAGAGTCATTTTGTATCCTATTCACAGTGTTCCACTTTTCATGTCCAGTTACATGTCAACCTTTTGACTTTCACAAAGAGTTAGTATGCAGGCAGCGCTTACTAAATTCCAGACGCCATCAAACTGATTCTTCAGAAGAACAGCATGACACAGCATATTTTTTACTGCTTTACAGAGGACGCAATGAGGACCTAAAGTGATACAGCCAGAAAGTGGCAGCCTTTGCTCTGACTTCAGAGCACAGGCTTTTCACCACCTACTGCACTGCCTCCTCATTCTTATCTGTGGAAAAGAAACTATTATACTGAGTGGGGCACCCTGGTGGCTCAGTCGGTTGAGCATCCGACTTCAGCTCAGGTCATGATCTCACGGTTGGTGGGTTTGAGCCCCGTGTCGGGCTCTGTGCTGACAGCCAGCTCAGAGCCTGGAACCTGTCTTCAGATTCTGTGTCTCCCTCTCTCTCTGACCCTCCCCTGCTCACGCTGTCTCTCTCTGTCTCTCAAAAATAAATAAAAACATTAAAAAAAGAAAGAAAGAAAGAAACTATTACACTGAGTTAGAAGCAGTTGCTGGCAAACATTTTCTTTAAAGGTTCAGACAGTAAATATTTCAGACTCTGCCCACTCTAAGGTCTCTGTCATGACAACTAAGCTCTGCTGTGTGTGAAAACAGCTACAGGCGACAGGAAAACGAGCGGGTGTGGTAGCTGTGTTCCCATAACACTCTGGTGACAAAAATAGGCAGTGGGATAGACTGAGCCTAAGACCATGGCTGCAAATACCTGAGTTAGAGGAAGGTCAGGCCAAACACATACGGGCCATCAGGCGAAGACTATGGTCGACCTGCCTGCAGTGTGTGCGGTTTCGTGTCCCACAGGACACTTTCAGCTTCTCCTGCAGCACTACCTCCCCATCGCAAGCCCCTGCTCTCCTGCTCTCTTAGGAGGGCACGACTGGGGTGAGTCCAGTGAAGTTCCTGTTTATCTTCTTGACTAAGAGAGAGAAAACAGACTCCCCGGTCTCTCTTACTGCTGGGCCCTTGTGCTTTCACAAAGTGTCTCAAGCATTCCCATTCTCTATCCCCTTCTAGAATGCCCTCTGTACCTTTTACCATATGACCTGGGTCAGGCTCCCCTTCTCCCGGATGCCTTTCCCTCATGTGAATGAAGGTTGGTATCGTCAGAAATAGAAAACAAGATGGGAAGCACTACTGGAAACATTAACACATGGTCTGCTGGTAAGAATAATGACAGGAGTTGTGTGTATATATACCGCTCACCATTTATTCTTTATGACCATGACACACAGGGACAATTATGAATATTGACTGGGAGTGAAGAACTTCACGGTAAGTTGTATTTGATTGTGACAATGAGCTGCGTTCCTGCTCTGGGCTTTCACAGTCTGTTGCCCACGAAGCATGAGTGTGTCTGCTCACAATTAAATCTCAGGACGCAGAGCACCAATCCCCATCCCCAGTTTTCACTCACATTTTTCAGATAATCCATATAATGTCTGTACTAATAAAAGAACACATCTCGCTGTAAGGAAGTACACTGTAGTGGGAATGGAACGCTGGACTTCAAATACTAATTGCAAGCCATTTATCAGTGTGCCAGGCACAGTACTACACAGATCAGATAAAATATCTGGTATTAACCTCAGCAACTTCATGATATATCATGATCATGTCTGTATCACTAATAAAGAAAACAAGGTTTGCCCTCAAGGTAAGTTTATTCCCACTGCCTCCATGACAGTACAGGCTATTGTCACCGTCTCTACTCCTCTTCCTCACCCCCCCCACACACAGAAAAATCAATGTGCCTTCAGGAACCAACAAACAATTTTTTAAAATATCCATGCCTCCTGTCATGAGATCAGGGCCCTACATAAACTGCACAGGAGCTCCTCTGGGATCATCAACCATCACTTGGCTCTGATGTCAACCTAGGAGGAACAAAGGGAATGCTCTGCATGGGTCAGCCTGCCAGACACTGACAATCCATTTCAAGGTCTCAGTAAGAAAAAGCAAGCAGTTAGGGGCAAAGGACTGAATCAATGTCCATAGATCCACACGGGGAGATCTTAAAGCAAAACATTCATTTTAAGAAGTGAGCAGGTGAGGCATTTGATGTCATACCACTTGCACAATTTAAAAGTGCGTGCTGTTTTTACATGCATGTGAACAGCAGTGCACATTGTGGCAGACATACACACACACACACACAATAAGTACCAATTAAACCATCAGAACAGTTGCTGTGGTGAAGGGAGAGAAAGGAGGTGTGGCAGGGTATTGAAAGTCCGTGTGAAGTAGGGAATGGAGTGAAGAAAAAGAAAACAGCAGGGGTCTTGCAAGGAGTAATATGGACCATGCACTATTTACTAAGACCTGTCATTATTCAATCCACTGAGACTGAGATCTAAGAAAGGAATAGAGAAGAAGAAGAAGAAGAAGAAGAAGAAGAAGAAGAAGAAGAAGAAGACGACGAGGAGGAGGAGGAGGAGGAGGAAGAGGAGGAGGAGGGGAAGGGAGGGAGGGGGGAGGGGGAGGGGGAGGGGGAGGGAGGGGACGAAGAAGAAGAAGAAATGCCTCCCATCCAAAGGATAGCCAAACAATAGGAATGATCATAGTAAAGAGACCCGTGTTAGAAAGGTTGGGGTTGATCCAGACTGCATCGGCTGCGGCCCCAAAACAATACGACCAAGACTTCTAGAAAATAAAGAATGTCTGTAATGTAGTCTTGACAAAACAAGGGCACAGCCATCGGCAATGCGAAATTATTCTTACTGAGCAATGGTCCTGGCCCTGTAATATTTTCTCAGGGATAAACTGACAGCTCCGTAATAGATTGAAAAGAAACAGCCATTAATATATCCACTGTACTAATCCATTTCTTAAATTAACATTGTATAAAATTAAATGTCACACAAACAAGATATACTTGTTCATTAAACATAGTTGAAAAGAGAGAGAAGGTAGTGATCTCAGAAGCTAATGGGCATCCTTAATCCAGCCAGGCATATTGGGAATCTCTGTGGCACAGGCCAATGCAAATAGGGAGAGAACTGTCATGTCCCAGCCAGATATTTTGTAAAAAAAAAAAAAAAAAAGTTAGATCATGGCATAAGAGGAGTCTTTCCTTCCTCTCAATTTTCCAAAATCACATGTTTGATCATCTCTAGATTAGTCACTAGCTATGTTTTTATGTTTACTTATTATTTTTGAGAGAGAGAAAGAAAGATACAGTGTGTGAGTGGGGGAGGGGCAGAGAGGGAGGGAGACATAGAATCTGAAGCAGGCTCCAGGCTCTAGGCTGTCAGCACAGAGCCCATTGCGGGGCTCGAACCCACAAACCGTGAGATCATGACCTGAGTCAAAGTCTGATGCTTAACCAAGTCACCCAGGTGCTCCAGTCACTAGCTGTCTTAAGAGGCAAAGACTACTGAATAGAGTAAGAACAGAGAAAGAGAGAGAGAGAGAGATGGCTGTCTCACATAGCTCAGCTGACATTGGAGCTTAGAGAGAACTCACTCACTTTCAAATGTACGCCTGCCTTCTCTCAGAGTAACGCCCCTAATTGTGCTGTCAACACCTACATGCTCACTAATCAGGAACATCAAAATTGGCAATGAGAGTTTCATAGGAAGAATTTTATATCCTGTGCCAGACTCCATAATACCTATTTACTAGCAAATAAATCATGCACATGAAAATTAGAAACACAAAGAACAACTAAAAATAAAGGGAGGGGGTATATAAATGTTTTCAGAAAGCAGGAATCAGTAACTTTAAAAAAGTTATGACTTATTGACTGCTTACCATATGCCAGGCACTGTGTTGAGCATCCAACACTGAACCTTCCTTTCTGTCTTATAGCATGGACATGACAATGATCCCATTTCTGAAAAACGTGGGACAATAGTTGTAGATCTTGGGAATATGTCCAAAAATATATGGGAGTTCATGGTAGAGGAATTTAAACCCAATTCCAGATGCTTAGTTAGACTACCACACCACATTCTCTCCTGACGCAGCAAGTTGTGGTATGGTATCTATATTTTGGGGGTTAGCAAAAATTCATTATCCAACTCAAATTCCTCATTATGTAAAGGAGGAAACAGACCAAGGAATGCAAACTACCACGCCTAATATCACCCAACTATTTAATAGTAAAACCAGGAGTAGTAGAACTCAAATCTGGGCTTCCGCTATGCAACGCTGGGTCCCAGTCTATGTAATGAAGTCTATGCTGAAGGAAGCACATTAAACAGGCCTGTGTAGCCTGTATGATGATTAGAAGACATATTCCAGTGTCCCACCTGTAGTGGATTCCCTGCCTTAAGGGACAAGGCTTGCATAGCATTTAACAATCCTACTTCTGGGCGTCAAATGAGGCTAATGAAAGAAAATGCAAGGTCAACATGCCTCCTCTGAACTGTCTGGGGAGCGATCCCAATCCTAGAGCATTCTTCCTCCATTCCATGTCTCAATGCTTCATGCCCTTTGTAAAGGACTTTGATCAGCAGATCCCTGAACCCCATGCTGCTCCTTGCTGGCTACCTGGATGACAGTGGACACCGGCTGGCAAACATGAATGCCTGTATGAGACAGGCATGTGACTCGAATGAGTGATATGGACTGGCTGCAAGAGGAAGGTGTGGCACTAGCTGCACCTAATTGGGGTGCGCATGTTCCCTGTCCCACAAAGGGGTGAGCTGTTACTCAGCTCCTGTCCAGTGTTCCCAAAAAGACACACAGGGCCATGTTGCTAGCTTTGCTGGCATTCAGGGACACAACATGAACATGTAATTTTGTATAAAATTTCCCAATTTTTCAAATATATTATCGAGCTAAACCTGGCTGGTAGGTTTCCAGTTTTTTAACTCGGGTGCTCTGAGCTCTCTTACCTACTAAAAGATGGAATTTCTTTGTCCTCTCAGACATCATGTTTCTTCTAAAATTTGTTTTTTTAGTATTTCTATATTTGTTTCTAAATGCCTATCTCATTAGAGTATAAGATTCTTGAAAACTGAGTTCTTTCATAATTCCAAGTCTCCAGTACATAGTTGGTGATCAGTACTTAAAGAAGGGAAAGAAGTTGATCTTTCCCAAAAGATGAAGCTATATGTGTTCATTAAATCAGTCAACAAATATTCCTTCAACACCTTTCATCATAACTGGGGACTGTGTTAGCTGCTGGAAGCCCAGCAGTGAAAACAATGACACATTCTGAAACTCCCAGCTCTATCAGCACTGGGAGACATTTCCTAGTCATTACAGCACTCACTCGCACATCCTCTATTATCCAGCGGTTCGGTAATATTCTCAACTTTGGAGAATAAAACACTATTTTACCTAAATTTATTGAAGGTAGATATATTAATCAAGACTCTTTCAGTTCTCAGTGGCAGCAAGAATCTTACTGTAACTACTACAGAGAGAGAAAGAAAGAGAGAGAAGGAAGGAAGGAAAGGAGGAAGGGGAGAAGGAAGAAGAAATGAAAGAAGGAAGGATGGAAGGAAGGAGGGAGTGTGGGGGCATTTGTTCATATAACCAAAAAATATGGGTATAAAACTTGTGACAATGGGATCCATGGACTTATGCACTGTCAACAGGGATCAATCCTTAAGCTCCAGTTATGAATACAAACTACCATCAGTGGCAACACAAGACCCACACTGCGGACCGAACAACATCAGAGGAAAAGAACAGCTCTTCTCCAACAGCACTGCTGGGAAAGCCCCAGGGAGGATCCTCACTGGTCCAGACTGCCACATAATCCAGCCATGAACTAAGAACCACAGGAGAGAAGGATTCTGTTAACATAAAAGCAAAGTGAAGCACAAAAACAACATGAGCCCCCTGAGTTAATAATAAAGCAAAAGCCATCAAAGAAAGCAAAATGGTACTATTTCTCTGAGTATCCTGAGGAAATGGATCTTGACCAAGAACTGCTTCAGTCAAATCAAAATATTCCCTATGATAAGTCAGCAAGAAGGAAATACAATTATCTCTTTACTAGGATATAATGGTTATATTTCATTTTAATATAGTGTCATGTTCTACATTTAATTTCTACCTTAGAATCTCTTAAGGATTATTAAAAAAACAAAGCTCACATTTTAGGATGCTGGCAGTGTTCAGTCATCAATTAAGTTCAGGAGAGGCTGGGTTATACCACACACACACACACACACACACACACACACACACACACACACAAGGTAGAAGTTTATATCAGGACTTGGACAGTTGAAAGTGAAATGAAACTTGCATCAATTAGTGTGTTCTACTTATCCCAGACTCCTGGACAAGTCATATCATCTCACTTTATATAAATGAAGGAACTGAGGTTCAAAAAGATGTAAATCATTTGATCTAGGGAAAAGGTCACAAATTGAGATTCAAAGATACCTAAGTGAAATTTGAGTGAAAATCTGTGTTTTCACAATGCTGTATAGCAGGTCTCTTAAAAAGCCGGATGCAGGGCTTGATCCCACAACCCTGGGATCATGACCTGAGCTGAAATCAAGAGTAAGGTGCTCAGCGGACTGAGCCACCCATGCAACCCAAATATATTTCTTGACTGAAGAACTCCTCAGAGATAGTACTATACTAATGGGTACCAAAAGTGGTGACTCAGTATGCTTATCTCTCAAATTAACACAGCCATGCAACCCAAGATTCTCAAAGAATCCTGTAGGACTAGTTATACAGAAGACACACTAGAATCCTCCACTCTAGAATGAGATGACTAGTCTTTTCTGTGCATTTGAAACCTGCTACACAGCATTGTAAAAATGGCACAGATCTTCACTCAGATATCTTTGAATCTCAATTTGTGATCTTTTTCCTAGATCAAATGACTTACACCTCTCTGAACCTCAGTTCCTTCATCTAAATAAAGTGAGGTGATATGATTTGTCTAAGAGTCAGGATAAGTAGAGCACACTAGTTGATGCAAGTTTCATCTCACTTTGAACTGTCCTAGTTCTAATATAAATTTCTAATATAAATTTAGCAAAGAGCGGCAATCCTGCAGTAAGTATTGGGCTCCTGTTTCCCGGTATGAATCCCAGGCTTACCGAAAGTGTTCACTAGTGCAGACTCAGATGAAGGTTAGAAGAGGGGGAAAAAGCAAGTATCTTTGGTGACTTAAAGTAAGATACACTATTAAAGAAGAGATCTGGACTTAGAGTCAGGTTTGGATGCTCTGATGGCCTTGTGCAAGCTGTGAAAACCCACCAAGTCCCAGTTTCCTGGTGTATAAAATGGGGATAATTATACCACTGCAGATGGTTGTTGACAAGACAATGCACATAAAGCATTTACTTACTGAGTCTGGTATATAATAAACACTCAATACCACTATCAGTCAAGGGGAGCTATATTCAGCTACTGTAATAATCAACCCCCAGAACTTCAGTGTCTGGAAATAATTACAACATATTTCTTTATAACATTCCATGTATATATCATGTGAGCAGGGGAGTTTTGCTCAGCAATGTCACCCGGGGCCTCTCAGCCTGATGGAGCAAACACCAACTCAAATGTTGCCAGTTCTCCAGAGGGTCTCAAGCCTGCAATTAAATACCTGGCCTGAAAGTGACACATGACACTTTAGTTCACAACTCAATGACCATGATGAATCACATGGTCTCAAAGGGGCCAGGAAGTGCAATGCTCTCTTTTACCCTAAAGGAGAAGAAATGGAAATGTTTGCTGACAAGCATTATTGCCCACCACAAGCATGTTGGCTCTCATGGTCAGAGCCTGTACATGCAGACACATCAGGAATATTCAATGACTGCTTTGAAATGATCAGTTAGCTGAGTGGGAGAACCAACATTTTGCATTCAGTCAGCAAAATCACCAGGATATCTACAAAGCGATCCACTATCAAGAAAAATGTGCAAAAACAGCATAGCAGCAATTAGACCATAGAGAAGGGAAGGATCTGCTCAGACTGTAGTACAGCAACTAAAAGAGGTGCAGCCAGACCGATTAAATCTAGGACGATACTCTGCTCACAGAACACACTTGTTAATGTTAATTTCACATCATTTTAAATTGACCTATGTTTAATATAAACTTCTAACAAATGTAGCAAACTCCTGAACAAGATCTGCACAAAACTCCAATTATGCCTTCTCGGATTTCAAAGATCTCCTTTTCTTGATAACAGCATAGTTAGACAACTTGAAAAAAAAAACCAAAAAGAATGATATCTGTAACTCACAGTAAATTTTCAACTAAATTATTCATGCTATTTGTTTATAAACAGCACAGCCAGTCAACCATGAAGTTTAAATTGGGAAATCAATTTCCCTGCAAAATGTCGCAGGTTATATGGAGTTGTCTTGGAGACCCTGATGGCTGCAAGATGAATTAGTTTTATGACATCGCTCACAAGAAGAGAACACTGCAGAAGGACTAATACAGAAGCAATCCTGAATTACAAGGAAGACAGGAAGATATGTAGAAATTGGCTTGTTCTTTGTGGTAAGGGTCCCCAAATTTCATTCCACCTCCATAATCCTCACCACAAGGGCTAATATGCCAGGCACTTACAGAGACGCTGCAAAAATGTGATCAAAGATTTCAAACTACAATTGATTCAAGCCTCAGATTCTTACTAATCTAATAGTTTAGGCATTTTTAGATATTTACCTGTAAAATTCATCTTCAAGGAAGTTAGAACTAAAAAATCAGCTGAAAATAATAAACCAAATTATAGTTTTTAAAATGTTTTGCCAGATACTACCGGTTATCTGTCCAACTTCTAGCCTCCTCTCTTTCCTTCTAATGAGATAAGAAATTATTTTCCAGCCTCTGCCCAGCTCCTTATGCACATAAGCTTCCAAGGACAGAGATGACTGACTCGCCATCCCCAGATGTGAGTTGTGGATGATCCTCTGTACTCTGAGCCAAACCTGCTTAACCATACTGGGTTCAGGAGTAGGCATATGACAAAAGTCTGTCCAAGACTTGAGATGCTATTAAAGGATTTCTAGATGAGGCAATGTCATTCTTTAAAAGGAAAATTTGAAGGGAGGAAGGGAAGAAGGAAGAGGGAGGGAGAGAAGAGTTTGCACTTCTTCTCACAGACATTGCTCTGCATAGATCTAATATATGGACCTGCTGCAATCACCTTGCTTCCAGCATCTGAATGAAGACATGCTAAGGATAGAAAAGGAGAGAGATGAAAAGAGTCTAATTCCTTGAGGACATCTTCAAACAACTGAATCAACCAACTCTGAAATCCGACCTACTTCCAGACATCCTGGTGTGACACTGTTTCCTAACTGTTTATGCCAATTTGAGTTGCCCCTTCTGATGACTGTAGGACAAAGTATCCTGATACAAAGGCCTTCAAGAGAATAAAAAGGCATGGTGGACACTACTGTGAACACCCCCTGTCTGTTGTTCCTCTGTACCTTACTGACATTATTCCCTAATCTATTTAATGTAGCCCAGTTGCAGATATATACTCATTTCTAGGCAATGAAATATATATATGAATGTCTACTTTGGGGGCTTATGAGAAAACTGTTTGTCTTATTAAAATATATTTGAAAAGAAAAGATGATTCTCAGGGCCCTTCACCTTTTGCTTTTTTCTGCCTCTTCCCACCTCATATGTGGAAAACATGCTCACAGGTTGAGCAACCAACATGCTAAGGGTGATAGTGCTGTAAATCAGAAGGACCCTACGTTGTCTATGCCCTCCTTGACCAACTGCACTCTTCCTAAATGATCTCTCTCCAGATGATCTTGACAAATCAAAGAAACCCCTATTCAGACAAACCCCTATAGTTGTTTCCCTTATACAGCCAAATCAACCTCAATTAAAAACATAATAAGCCAGTCATTTGTCAGAAAATAACATAATAAAGATTGGGAGGAGCATGAGTGGATAAGCACGCATGCTCTGGAAACAGACTGCCTGGGTTTGAAAGTTGGATTTGCCTTTTGCAAGCAATAAAATTGTAGACAAGTTCCTTAATTTCTCTAGGCCTCAACTTTCTAATTGGTAAAACTGGGATGGTAATAAAAATAAATCTACTCCAAAGAGTTATAATGAGAATTTAATAAGACAATCCATATGGGAAAAAAAATGAGCATAGAACTCAACACATCATTTTGTCCAAGAAATAATGAATATAATACCATGTATAAGATCTTTTTCTAGGTACTAAGCCTCTAACTGTGGACAAAACAGACAAACAGACACTCTTGTGGCATGTGCATCTTCCTGAGGGGAAAATGTATGATAAACAACACAAGGAAAATGCACAGCATGTCAGAGGTAAGAGCTATTAAAAATGAGTAAGTCAGGGAGTAGAAACAGAGAGTATTTGAGGGTGGGCTATTGTGAGGTTAAGCAGAGTGCATGAGGAAAGCCTCACCTTTTCGTCACCTTTCTAAGGTGGCATCCTTATAAAGAGCTGAAGGAGATAAGGGGGTGAGTCATGTGAATGCCTTCACCAAAGGGAAAAGCTAGTGCGCAGGAAGATTTGAAGCAAGAGTTTCCCTAGTGGGTTCTAAAAACAGCAAGGAATTCAATATGGCTGCAGCAGAGATTTTTAAAGTTAACTTGAAAACATTTATTCACCTCAAAAGCTAGCCTGGTGGTTTTCGATTCCAAACCAATGCTTTCTAGACCATCAGAATCTGAAATGAATAGGAAAATAGAAAAAGGGTTATATAAAATTTCTTTCCACAGGCTCAAGAGACCGCCTTTGTAATACCAAATGACTGGCTACATCTTAGTCTATCAGGCTGCCATACCAAAATGTCTTAGACTATGTGGCTTAAACAATAGGCATTTGCTTCTCAGAGGTCTAGAGGCTAGGAATTTCAAGATCAAGGTGTCAGCTAGTTCCATGTCTGTTGAAGATTCTCATCCTTGTTTGCAGATGGCTGCCTTCTCTCTGGGTCCTCACATGGTCTTTCCTCAATGCGTGCACATAGACAACTCTTTTTCAAACTCTTCTTATAATATCATCAGTCCTGTTGGGTTAGTACCTGGGTCACATAATCTCATTTAACCTTAATCTCCTTCTAAAAGCCCTATTTTCAATTGACCAAATAGTAAGTTATTTAGAGACACATAGATCCAGCCCAAAGTTTATTGCCAAACAGATCCTCCAAATACCTGAGATCTATTAAAAATTGGGGAGATTTTTCTGGAGAAACATCAGGTAGTCCTAAAGAAGAGGAGAACTAATAGCCAGCATTGTGGAATCAGCCATGAGCCCACTCTTGTGACTATGTAGGAAAGGGGTTATTGTTTGTCTTCCCAAACAATATGACTCCCTAGATATACCTTATGAGAAAAGTATGCATCATTGTTGGTTTCAAGAAAGGCACTGCCTTAATATGTCTTACTTCCACTACATAATAGGAGCTCTAGCTGGTAGAAAATAGTTCGTACCAATAAGCTACATTTTAATACAACTTCCACTGACCAATATTTTGAGAGATATTATGACATAGTGGTTAAGAACACAGAATCAAACTGCTTGGGTGATCCCAGATTCCACAACTAACAAGTCAACAAGTTAATTTGCTTCTCTGGCTCTTCATTTCTAGTTATTAGAATAATTAATAGCACAGCTAGAGGTGTTATGAGGATTAAATGGAGTTAACAAATATAAAGCATTCAGAAGGATGCCTGCTATATAGTAACTGCTCAGTTAATGTTAACTAGTAGAAGTAATTCATTAGGACAAGCCAATTATTTTGATATATAGAATCATCTGCGTTTGTCTGCTGCTATAAGGCCAAACATTTTGGGCGTTACTTCTGTCACTCCACATGGTATGCAGAATAATGTCCCCACCCCAAGATGTCCAGGCCCTATTCTCAGAATCTATGAATATGTTACCTTATATTGAAATAAAACTCTGAGATAAGGAGATCATTCTGGATCATCACAGGAGTCCTAAAAAGGGCCATATAAAATAGTGATTAAAAGCACAGGCTCTAGATCCTGAAAACGTGAGTTCACATCCCATTTCATCTATGGGCACCTCTGTCTCTCTCCATTTTTCCATTTGAGGATAATAATGATACCAACTTCACAAGGTAATTTGTGACAGCTAAATGAGTTACAGTATGTAAAATTCTTGGACTAACATTTGGCTTAGTATAAGGACTATCTAAATGTTAGCTGAATACAACAATGTTATTTGAGTATGTCCAAATAAAAAACTAGGTAAAATATCTTCATATTTACATCTCTTATAAAACTTCAGAACCAAAATAAATTTATACATTATATTTAAACTACACATCCAACTAATTCAAATAGTCATTATGTATTTAGAGTTTGGATTATGTGTTTTGTAATAAATGAAACCAGTGCTCACTATAGCTACTCAAACTTCCCCACAGTTAGTTCTTCTGAGTCTGGCAGTTTTGTTGTTATTTTTATTTAACATGATATATGATGAGATTATTCATTTTTCCCATTTTTTCTCCTTGTTCAAACTACTGCATGAACTGCCATAACATCATTTGGCCTTCTTTCGGAACATATGTATCACACGTATGATGTCCACTTCTGTTCTTGGTCATTATAAGGTTTCCTAACCTTATAATGAGGCACAAATGCAAATGAGAATCCTGAAAGGGTTAGACAGATAGACTGGAATTTGCCTATATGCTCTTTTGGATTATCACATACAATTAGAAAACTCTTAAAATGAATCCATGGACCTCTGAGAATGTGTCTGTATCCCTTAGTTTGAGAAATACTGGTCTATCTCAGAGTCAGCCTGCGATACCCCTATATTACTCTGTAGGTAATTAACCTCTTTCCACAAAGCCCTGCACATGCCTCCTTTCTGCCCTAGACTTTCTCCCACTTACTTATCCCCAAGAAGAGTTGATATGATCTTCAAGGCTAAGGACATTTGATAGAATCTTGACTTACATCCAGGATCTGTCCCTCTTAAGAGTTTATTTGGTGTGTGGGGGTAAATTTTCTTATCTTCAATCACAACATTTAAGAAATTAGTTGGGCTAAAGACTTCTCTTCATTCTTATCTAGGTCACCACCACCTCTTAAGACATTATTTGGGTGGCTCCCCCTGGTTCTGCTCTGGGCATTAAGGTAAAATCCTTCCTTCTTCAATATGATTTTCCTTTAAAGATCATTCCCCAGGACTTCTCCCCAGCTCGCAATACTTAAGACAATGAGGGCCGAAAAAATTTACCCGTAGCTACGACAAAGGGACTCTCCTTACCATCTAACATCAGGAGACCATCACATGGAGACTGAAGCACAAACACGTCAAAGATTGCCATAAAGAATGTGCATTTACTCAGCCTTGTCCTTTGCTGGGGGACTTCTCCAGGGAAAGACTATGCAGGACAAGATTCAGGTATCCAAGACATTTAAGTCCTGCTCACCTGCTCAACTCATATATCTGTATTATATGTATATTATATTGTATGTATATTATATGTAATATATAATACGAGCTCAAATACAAGATCAGGTCTTGCACCTAGAACAGAGCCACTATAGCATTCAATGGGAAGCAAAAGCACAGAATTGGTGAAAAGAACAAAGAGAAAAGAACATCCCACCCTCCTTCTTTAAGGTCATTCCCTCTCTCTACTAGTAACAGTAGTTCACATGCCTTAACCACTTAACTCTGTGCCAGGCATTGCCCTCAATGCCTTTATATTTACCTACAAAGTGTGTGGTTTTATAATCCCCATTTGCCAGGGAGTGGGAGGGAATTCAGCACAGAAAAGTTAGGCAACACAGTCAAAATCACACATGTATTGAGTGGAGAAGCCAGGCTGAGAACCTTAAGGTTCCCACCACACTATGCTGTTGGCTGCTGCTCAAAGAAACGTGCATTCCAAGAAGGTCTGCTTCTTGCTCTTTAGACCTCATTCACTGCAAGACAAAAAGCCTCTCTCACACTGGGAAAGGAGTGGCAAACCCATCCTGACAGAAAGAAACAGAAGGAAAGGAAGAAAATAAAATGAAGAGAACAAGACATGGAGGGGGAATGGGGGTGTTGGTCATCGCTCTGAAGCAAAGTGGTGTTGTCAGAGGAAAGATCCCCCTGTTCCAGGTCTGAATTCCGGTCATGCTAATAGATGGGCCACTGAAGCAGCTGGCTGCACTCTTATCACTGCCCTGGGAGTTATTTACATGAATCCCTTCCCTTGTAGCCTGGCTGGACAAGGATGAAAATCCCCAGCATTGGCTATTAAAAGAGACAGAGGAAACACATAAACCAATTTACAGGGTTTCACTTGACCAATTTTCTTCATTTGAGTCCTATTAGCTCTGATAATGTATCCTCACTATTAATTGGCCGGGGAGAGCAAGTTAAGGTCTGTGTGTGTGAACGTGGGTGCATGCCTGGCGGCCTTCAGTGCAGCTGTGATTCTAGCACAGAACCCAGAAAAGGTAGAAGAACATCTAAATCATCCTTCCCAGGTTTCATGAAGCATATGAGCAGCCAAGGAAATATACCAAGGATGTACAGGATAGTGGAAGTTCTCTAAGGCTCTGCCACTTTCTTGCGGTTCTTTGTGTGAGGCATTTTACATCCCCAAGAGTCAGTTTCTTCAACTTTAAAATAGGGAAAGCTGTATACTTTATGTAGGAGTTGTGAGGAACAATGGAAGCATGGGTATCATGGTCTTAGCACAGTGGCTGTCATAGACAAAAGCACTTAGAAACAACAAAAAAACAACAACAAGAGAGAGAGTAATATTGGCTATTGTTAGCAGTGGTATTTTTCTGATGCCCTTCTTCTTAAATAGCCCAATTTAATTTTAAGAGGAAGCTTCAAAGGACCAGTAATTTGGAAGCATATGAATCACTTCCTGTGACTTTTCCCCTTCAAACTCAGTGCTATTGTTCTCTTCTGACTGCCTCTTTTCACTGAAGTCACCCTCTTCCTTGATGACAGTGGCCCAGACCATCAACAAAAAAATTCATACAGTACTGTCTTTCCATGAATTCAAGAACATTCTCTCTTCTCTCCGTTTTTATGTCCTTCTGGGATGTCCTCTCTCAGACCTTTTATCTCCTTATCCTCTTCATTTCCTTCCAGTCCAGCATAACAGAAAAGCACAACCTGATTATATCAGAACAGACGCATTTGCTTTCCGCCCCCAGGATCTCATGTTCTTGCCCAAGGATTCCCATTTACCACCTTGATGATGACTCATAAAACCCCCGAAATGGAAATGTTTTCAGGTTCTGAATCAGAGTTGTTCTACTTAGTCATTCCAGCATCTCAAGACAGAGTCAGAAAAAGACAGATTCAGAGCTAATGGGCAAGCAAGAATCAGAGAGGTACAGTCAGTGAGTCAGAGAGGTATAGAAGTTTCACAAAAAAACAAAACAAAACAAAAACCCAAAAACTGGTGTGTGTGTGTGTGTGTGTGTGTGTGTGTGTGTGTGTGTGTGTGTGATACCACTGATTTCATTAAACACAGAAAGTTCCAGTCAATGTGTATATAGTGGATTAAGAGCTTTGGCTTGAGTCAGTCTGACTTAGTATAGCACTGGCACATCTAGCTGTATGACCTGGCCCAAAATATTTAATTTATCTAAGCTTTAGTCTCTTCATTTGTAAAATATGAATAACAAACAACATTTATTTTGCAGGGCTTTTATGAGAATTAAAGATAATTTCGGTAGAAGTGCTTAGTACATGACTTGACACACAGGAGATCAGAAATACTGTTTAGCCAAAGTACTAAGCTAGTAGCATTAATGCTTTATAAGAGGCTCCAATTTTCTCTTCTGCATTTTCACAAAATCTTAAATCTTTATTTAATAACTAGAACATATGAAAAGTGTGTTGGCAAAAATTGAAAAAAGATTAAACTCATCTAGAATAGTCCTTTAAGGAAAACCAGGATGGAGCAGAGATGGTCTGGAAGATATATTTAATTCACTGAAATATAGAGTAGCCTGAAGCATCTAGAAGAATCTCTGCCACAGGATATTTCCAAGTATATGCTACAGGACCACTTATTCGTGTGGAAACATTCAGCAGATAGTTGGACAAATTGATTCAATATGTGGAAGACAAAGGTCTTAGCTTGCAGCTAGACATGGCATTTTGGAGCCATCTACAAATATCTATCCAAGGACAGGTCACCCAGAAAAGTACACAGAGTTAGACAAAAAGACAGAAAATCAAACACTCTAAATGTCAACTTTTAAGAGCCATTGAAAGAGACAGAAAGAAAATCTTTCTATGAAAGGATTAAGCACTACTCAGTATTCATTGGCTAGGACCATTAGATCATTCATTTATTCATTCATTCAACTAATATTTATACTATGCTAGTATATGTGCTTTATCTTATGCTTGGTGGGGAAATGGTGATGAACAAGACAGCCCAGACTCTACCTGCATGGGGCTTACTGTCTATAAAATAATTCAAATATAAACAAGTAGTTGAATAAGTCCACTAAGAGACCTTTCAAAGAATCAATGGGGACAGAAGGCAGATTTAAAGGTCTAAGAGAAAACACAGACAGCCAAAGTAAACTCTTTAAACAAGCTTAGCTATAAGGTAAAAAGAGAGAGGACATGGGGTCAGTGTTCTGGAAAGATTTCAAGCATCGCATGGAAGAGGGGGAAGTTCCAAACTTAAAATTCAATTATTCTCTCATCAATTCCAGGGCTTCTCAATATCCAAATAAGCACAAGTTCTATCTATAATGACGATGATGGAAGCAGCTGCCTGAGCAGATTGACTGTCCTTTTGTGTCTTCAGAGACTGTGGGCCCAAGCACTCTCCCCAGGGTCCCTGAACAGCATATGTTCTTCAGCAATGTGAGGATATCTGCATTAGCCTAAGTACATACAGCAGGCCCTTTAATTAATGCTCAGTACGCTTCACACATTAGCAAATATCACTGTGTCCCCTTTGGAACTCGAAGGCATCTGGTAGACTTGTATCTCCCTCAAGATCCTGTTTGTTTCTCTTACAGTCAAAAGGCACAAGTCACATACTCTTAGCTTTGCCCCAAACATGATAAGTCCTATCTCCAAGAATCCTTTGCCCTTCAACCTCTCACTTGTTAAAGATTTAACTCTAAGGATTTAAAGCAGCAAATTCGAATTCTCAGCCTTACTGTCTCCATGACTTTCATAACCAGAGATACTAAGATTCTTAGTAGCACACTCACAGGGATTAAAATGAAAATGCCAGCTTTTAAGATATATCTATTCAAAACTTAAAATAAAAATGTATAGTCAGGACACCGGGGTGGCTCAGTCAGGTAAGCATCCGACTTCGACTCAGGTCATGATCTCACCATTCATGAGTTTGAGCCCCACATCAGACTGTGTGCTGACAGCTCAGAACCTGGAGCCTGTTTCAGATTCTGTATCTCCCTCTTTCTCTGCCCCTCCCTGGCTCTCACTTGGTTCTCTCTCTCTCAGAAATAAACATTAAAAAAGCATTTTAATGTATTGTCACTACCCTGTTTGGTTATCCTTAGGCTTTCAATTATGATTTGAATTAAGTAGGGTTTTTTTTTTTTTTACACTAATTGAGTTCACATACACATACTCCCAAGGCAAGATTCTCTTGTATCAGTACATAGGCAGTTCAGATCTGGCCTGACATTAAGCTATACTTCCTATATCTTCCTTCCCAAAATGTACCCAACTCTGTAACCTTCATATCAGTAACCCACCTCCCAGATATCATTCTAACACTGTATTTCTTCAATTGGGCAGATCACTTGTAGAAGTTTGCTCCAACACCACTCTGCCATGATGCACAGGGTAAATACACAACTAAGCTCTGTTGCAAGCAAGGAATATTTGAAAGTTCAAAGCTAGCAAAGAATTTTCCAAAACACAAGATGTATATTTTGTTTGAAAGGCAGAGACAAATGACTCCAAAAACTTTGTCTTACGTCTGAAATAAGGGCCTGTATAGCTACAGGTACTAGCACTGAAAGCATGTAGAGGAATCCATTTAATTAGTCAAAGGTAGTTTTTCCAGGAAAATGTCAGTTTAGGCCTGTTGTACAAGTATCTCGGTGTTCCAATGATAGCATCCCCTCTTGCTCTTAAACGTGTCCTATTCCGAACAATAAACGATACGGTGATCTTAGACAAAGAACGTCACAAATCTTCCAACCAGCTAAATGCCTAAAAGTGTGTCCAGCTTTTAGCCAGCTTTAAAATTATAAAACTATTATTGCAAGAAATGGTTCTATAATATATAAGTTAATGGATGCAAGCACCTTTGAGAAAGAACTATGAAAGTTTCAAGTACAATAGTGCATCCAGGGACAAACAAGCATGAAGAAGTCAACTGTCATTTGAGGCTGAGTCTGGGAAGCATTATAAATATGAGCTGAAAGAAGTATTCAGAGCTTTAGGTCCACATTGCCAAAGTAAATCAAGGCCACAAAGATTTTATGAGACCCTAAGGAACATATCAAGGCCTATGAAGAAAACTCTAGCATTTTTTTAGTATTACTATTGATTTTAATGTGTTAGGAGTCCTGAGATTACCAGAGGCACTGGATCAGATACCGTAACTGAGTTGAAACAGATGTGTCTGGCTTTAACCACTTTGTAGGTTCTGATCAGCCTGAACCAGACTGTACCACTCATACTTATTCTCCTCATTGAACAGATATCCCATTAAACCACATGCAAACCAGAGTGGGACGTGCTGAATCCTGGCATTTGGTTTCATCTTGAGGCTGTCTGAATTGTCATTTCGTGTATGTGAATTTATGGCTATCTACTTTTATTGTGTCTTATTAGCATCCTTTCTGTTTCAACTCGGTCTCTGCTCATGCTTTGCAGCTCTGAACCTTTAAAGGTAAATAACCCAAGCATTTGCAAGCTCTTTACTGCACCCTTCTAAGCATTCAGAAAACTGTGCACAGGACTTGTTGTACCCTTAGTCTGCCACCAATCCAGTGGTTTCTGGATACTACCCTAATCCGAAATACTGGCTATTTATCATTACCCTTTGTTTACAAACTTCTAAGTGGTTTTTGAGACAGTGGAATTCATTTTTTAGCCAAGCCAATTCCATTGGAATTTGCAAGTAAAATTTCATAAGAGGCTATACCAAATGCTTTATTAATCTCAAAATATACATTCTAGACTCACATTAATGTCATGCCCTTCTTTATTTACTGGCAAACTTACTTTTCCAAGCCATTTTCTTTAATATATATGTAAAAATTTCCTTTTCTCTTTTAACTTCCTTGTGATGTCTTCTGCTGGCAATAGATTATGCCATTGGATATGACCACAGAGCTATGCTCTGCTTTTCTGTTTAAAGAATTCAAATGAAAGTGACCAGAATGGTGTGAAAATCATCTTGAGGGCAACTGAAGAAAATAGAAATATTTGGTCTGCCCTTCAAATGTTTAAGTAAAAATATAATATCTGCCTACAGATATCTGAAGGACTGTCAAATTGTAGCATTAAGGAGCATAACCAGAACCAAAATATAAAAACTACAGTGGCAGAATGCACCTCAAAAGAAGTCATTCATTATTTTGGCAAACAGTTGCTGAGAGGTTTCTATATATTAAGCACTATTTTGAACCTGTAAGGATGCAAGGTAGAATTAACTAAAGTCCATGATCATGAGTTCTTTGCAACCTATTATGGCCACCTAATGCAAGAAAATAAATACAACTGTCCAACTCTGCAACGGACTGACACATGGAGCAGGGAACAGTTGGTCACTGGTTAATACAGGTAAAACCTGAATAACCATCTGTCAGTTATATTATAGGAAAAATTCCCGCATTGGGCAAGTATTTACTTATTCTCTGCTTTGTTTCAGAAAGGACTCCGTAGCCAGATTTTTCTTGCTCCTAAGCGATATATTCTGTGTGTAATAAAACTATTATTTTTGGATTTTGTTTTATGAATAAGCCAGCATCTCCTCTAGAATCCCTTTGCCATTGAGGATGTAGGCAAAGAGGCAGAAGTAGAAAATATAAAAAAGTCCTTAACAGACAGAAATAAGAAAAACAATCTTCTCTGGCCCTGTGGAATTTGAGAAGGCATAGAGAGGGAAAGTGAGGTCATATGCACAAGTCTTCACATTCTCCTCATTAGACTAAAACCTTAGAAAGAGACAGGAGAAGTATCATAGCTCTTGTGGGAAATCCTCAGCACCAGAAGAATGATGGCAGGATTCACCAGTTCAGCATGGGAAGGAGACTATAAGTCTCTAGGAGAAGTCCCAACCACGTCCAGCATGCTGCAAGATGTAGTTATTCATAGACAGGTATGTTATACTAGTAACTAGTAACTAGTAACTAGTAACTACTTATACTAAGTAGAACACACAAGTATGATCTAGAAATAGCCAACTGTCCCACTGAGGAAACACAGTAATGTTGAGCAGGCAGGCAAATTCAAGGGACTGGGGTTGGAACAGAGTCCATAGTGAGCAGGGTCATTATAAGAGCAGACAAGTGGCCACAACCATAGACCCCATTTGCATGTACAACCATAATGTCTCAAAAGGTCAGACAGTATCAGTGGGAGACCAGAACAAACAACACATCCATGAGATGACTAAGAGATATCAGAACAACTTTTATTCTAATACCAAAGAGTAACATAAACCTCCTTTTCATTTCTACACACTGACAGAGAGCAGCAGGGAAAAGGATATAAAACCTAAAAGAGTGACGGTATCCAACCAAATCCGAAATCCAAAAGGGACTGTTTAAACTGGAAGAGACTGAAATACCATCAACAATTGGTAAATTTCAGATGTTTCCCCTAAATATCTACTAATTATAAAGCTCTGAAAACCCTACAGACAAGAAATTCATGTACCCTACTATGTGGTGACATAGGGTTCATAAGAAAGATTTGACTCATTTCAGAAAATAAAGAAAATTAAGTGTTCTCATATATCTAAGCAGTAATGTGTGTATATGCTTGACACCCACACCAGTTCAGGAGCACGTATTCACATATGTGAGGCCAAACAGCTGATCATTCACCAAGAAAAGCTTCCTAGAAAGAAAAGAGAGTCAAACTATCTTTTCATGGGGACACTGAGAGGCCCCTATGTAAGTTCACATTTTTATTTGTCCTCTACAATGAATAATTTCTCAAACAGGACTCTTAGCTCGTATTTTAATCTCCTTCATGATGTTGAGGTTTCGTAAATTTTCTCCATACTGTGTAATTAATTTGCATTCTTGAAGAAGTAGATTATCCTTACATTGCTGTACTTACTAAACACAAGAATCTATTTGATGTGAAATGTGAACTGTAGCAGCACAATCACTAAAAGAAAACTTATCTCCCCTTTACACACAGTACCTTCTTCCCTGATGCTTTGCATTTCTTTCCAAACCTCAGTGAAGGCTTCCCTTTATTTTAAGGTATTCTTGTGGTTTTCGGCTGAAATCAGAGCCTATATATACACTGCTGCTCCATGTATATGGGCTTGACATTACTGGGTACCAAATGAAATTATCAACAACAAAGGAATGTTACTCAATATATAATGCAACTACATGAATTTCTCCAATCGCGTACATTAGAAGAAACTAGGAACTCTCCTTATCTGGAACAGATGAAGGCATATGAAAGACTACTACCAAAGAAAAGACACCTACCAATACCAGGTAGCTAGTATTTCATTTCTCAAGGAAGAAAATAAAGAGAAAAAACTTAGCTAGTCCCTCTCAGTTTACCATTTAGTGTTCCAAGTGAGATGGAGAGAAAAATATTGGCAGAGCTGTTAAGAAAATAAGACTGTCCTTTCCATGAGAGCTAAAGAGGACGGCAAAGTATTCCTGTGGCTAAATAAGGCCTAGATCAAGAACCCTGGAATTCAGCCAGGGTGGGATGAAATTAAAGTCCTGAAATGGTAGCTCCTTCTTAATTTTACCACACACGTTGATGTCCAATTCCTCTAGATTCTCTCAGTTATATCTAAATGCAAAGTTCAGAGAGAAACATGACAATCATCACAATGGGGCCAAAAAAAAAAAAAAAAAAAAACCTCTCTCCTTTTATCTTTAACAGGGTGGGAAATTGGTTATAAAGGTTAGTTTGATTTGTAACAAAAGATCAGGGCATTTTTACTACAATGGGTTAAGTGCTAAGTAAGGCAGGAGGTTTCCTGTGCCTTTGAGACCAGCCAGCACACACACAGTCAATCCATGTCAGGTCCCTTTTCTTACACTTGTTACTGAAAGGCTGCTAAGTCTCTGAAAAGCTGTATCAAAAACCAAACAAAACCCTGAAAGATGGCAAAATTGAAAGGGGGACGTTGAAAGAAGCCACTCAATGTCTGAAGCCCCAAGTCTCTGTCTGCACAGTTGCCTTTTTTCATCATCTCCCAGAGCATAAGTTGTTAAACACAGTGAAAGGTGTCAGAAAGACAGCCTGCTTCCAAAGTTGGGCAAAGTCTGGGATGTGGATGCATAAGAATTCTACCAGATTGCTTACTCTCGCCCAAAACCCTTTAGGGGAGTCTTTAAAAAACCATACATTTGAATACCTAGTACAAAATCACTCACAGAGATCTAAAGCAATGTCTAAAAGATGTCTTCTCTTGAGGTGAAAAATTAAAATCCAATTTCAGGAGAAGCCTTCTGTGTTTTTTTTTTCTTTCTTTCTTTCTTTCTTCTCCAACCTGTCATGGAAGGATTGCCCTGAAGGCTTTATGTTTCATTGTCAAACCTTTGCTTAAAGTAGACTTGATAAACACAAGTCTTGTTTGCCCACTATCAGGGAAAAGAAAAAGAGGTAGAGATCATTTTAAATTTAGGAAGTGGTACGGTCATTATTGTTTGGTGTGGGAATATATTATTTTTCATTAAGAATGCAGCTAAGATTTATTTAGGATATGACGACTCTGATCCATTGGAAGCAATGAGAAACAAAATAACAAATGAATCTTTGCCAAAATGTTAATAGAATGTATTAACTTCATAGAATTCTCTATGCCATGGGAGTGAAGTAATATGATGAACCAAGAGCGACTTACAGAGAAAACAGGCTTTCAAAACAATTTCATGAGTGACACAACTTCCAATGTGCCTCATCACCAATTTTACTTTCCACTGATTCAAGAGCACTATTCTACCTATATCTATAATGCAGGAGGGGGGCATTATAGTCTGAGAAAACTCTTACTGAGATAGGTAGCAATCTTTACCCTTTATCTTGGAAAGCTGTGTTATTACCTGCTAATTTCTCAGGTCATAACCATATCACCTGGTATCTTAAGAATCTCCAAATTTTTACAATTTGCATACTAAATAGGAAGAAGAATAAATTTTGTTCAAGAATTTTAAATCTAACTGGCAGATATGAAAAAAAGATTTGCTATTCAAATCAATAAAAGTTGAGGAAGAGATTAAGAGAAAGATGTTAGATCTTAAAGTTTCTGTCTAACTTCTCATAATTCTTCATATTTAACATCAGGCTTCTGTATATCAGAATTCAACATAAGTTTTTACTATAATGAATTTGTATTTGCTCAACAAAATATAATTGGAAGAGATTTCTGCTTCCATCCATGAAGGAGTGACCAGAAATAGATTTATCTTCCTGCATTAAACAATTAAAAAACACAAATAAAATGTGTGAAACAGTAGTTTTCATACATTGAACAACAGGCAAGATGGCCATAGGTCCTCTCAAAAAAGAAAATAAATAAGGTGAGACCAACTGTATTAGTCATCTTGGGCTGCCGTAACAAAATACCATAGACTGAGTAACTTTAACAACAGAAATTGATTTCTCACAGCTCTGGGGCCTGGAAGTCAAAGATCAGGGTGCCAGCATGATTAAGTTCTGGTTAGGGCCATTTTGTGACTTGCAGATAGCTACTTTTTTGCTGTGTTCTCACGTGGCAGAGACAGAGAAGGTGGGAAAAGAGAAAGAGAGAGAAGGAGAAAGGGAGTGAGCATGCTAGCAAGAGCATGAGAGTGCTCTGGTTCCTTCTTCTAATTACAAAGACACTAATCCCATCATGGGAGCCCCACCTTCATTGCCTCATCTAAACCTGTTACCTAGCAAAAATCCTATCTCTGAATACTGTCCATTAGAGATTAGAGCTTCAACATACAATCTTTGTGGGGAACACATTCAGTCCTTGGCTTTAAGCACTGCCACAATTTTCTGAATGGCATTAAAAAAGTCAGACAAACTCCCCTACTTGAGGACACAGGGTTCAGAATTCAAAAGTTATACTATAGCTAAAATTTACAGGGCAGATAATCAGAAACAAGCGAGATGCAAAAAGAGAACTACAGAGATCTACAAAGGGTACCCAATGAGTCATCTGAGTAATAATCAGCAACTACATGTGAGAAAACAATGTAATGCTTTAGAAAGAATCATCACAAGGATCAGATAGAATAGTTTTGGAGTTTACAAAGGACCGAGAATAGTTTGTATTCCAATTTCATCACCCATGGAGTATCTAGTAGGATCCTCAAAAGAGCATTACCTCAAGACAGAGCCAAATTAGACATAGAGAAACTGCCTACCAACTTAAAAGCAAGTCTCAAATGGACCAAATTCTTCCAAGTAACAAAACTACTGCATTCCATAACAAAGCTCCCAAAATACTTAAGAAAACATAAAAACTCCATCATCTTACAAAATCAAATTCACAATGCCTGGCATGCAGTCAAAAATTACCAGGCATGTAACAAAGCAGGAAATACATAAATCCATAAGGGAAAAAAAAATCAAGCAATACATAGACCCAGAAATAGCATAAATGAGAGAATTAGTAAACAACAACAAAGCAGCTATTATAAATATACTTTATATGTTTGAGAAAGTTGAGGAAAATGAGGCTAAAACAAGATATATATTTAAAAACTGTAAACTTTTAGAGATGAAAATTCAATATCTTAAATAACAAATTCACATCATAGGATTAATAGCATTTCAACAATGTGGAGAATGATCAGCATTTTCGAAGCCATTCAATTAGCAATCAAAACTACATGAAATGAAAAGGATTGAAAGGGGGAAAAGGATTGAAAGTGGAAAAGGATTTAAAGTTAGTAAAAACAGCAACAGTAGCATCAATGACCTGTAGGAAAACATAATCAGATTAAAATGCATATAATTAGACTCCAGAGGAAAGAAGAAACAGGAAAAAAAAAAAAAAACCAGAAGGAAAACCTCTTAAAATAAGTTAAAAGTTATAAATTAGCAAAAATTATAAACACATAGATCCAAGAAATTCAATGAGCCTTAAGTATTAGAAGTATGAAGAAAATTACACCAATATCTATCATAATCAAATTGCTTAAAACCAGTTTAAAGAAAAGATCTTAAAAGTAGCCAGAGAAAAAAGTCACAGAGCCAATCTCATATTCATAGCGGGAAAGGAGGGCAAAATTTTAAAGCTGAGATGTAAAGGGAAGCCATTTATTGGAAACATTTATCCAACCAATCCTGCAAATCTATTTCACTGACAGTGAATAGATCTACCTACCTAGTTAATGAAAATTCACACACACACAAAATACCCATATAAGGAACCTCAGAGTTTATTCTGCTTAGATATTATTTAATCTCTTATCATAAGTGACAATCATAAAACTATGGTTGGCAGAGGATTGAACATACATGAGGAAAGGAGGTGTACAGAGAAAAAGAATCACAATAATACTGAGTTTTCCAATCCATGAATATATTATCACTCCATTAATAAGCTCTTTTAATTAATTTCAGCAATGTGTCATAGTTTTTAATCTGAAGGTCTATAACATGTTTTATTAAATTTTTCTTTAAATAATTATGTTTTAAAATAATAAATAAGCTTTTAACTAATTTTAAATGGCATTTTTATTTCATTTTCCAATTGTTCACAATAGCATATAAAATATACTCAATACTGTATATAGATGTGGAATCATGACAACTTCCTAAATTCACTTACACAATTTATGAGAGAGAAGATACACTTACTTGTTCCTTATAATGGGCAGCAGGTGGTGGGGGGTAGGGTAGGAGACAGGTTGAGACTTTCACATCTAAGTGCGGTGTACCTGCAGGTAATTTTGGGAAATAGCTTTTACAAGGTTGAGAAACGTCCCATTAATTCCTAATTTGCCAAAAATTTTTATTATGAATGGACATAAAATTTTGTCAAGTGATTTCTCTACATCTATTGAAATGATCATCTGATTTGTACTCCTTATTCTCTTAATGTGGTGAATGGCACTGATTGATTTTCAAATGTTAAACCAATCTTAAGTTGCTGAGATAAACCCCACTTAAGCATCATGTATTCTGCTTTTTATATGTTGCAAAACTTGATTTGTTAATGTATTGCTAAGAGTTTATACATCTACAATGTATGAAGGATATTGGCCTAAACATTATGTAATAAGGATATGTAAATAAATTTATGTAAAACTGATACTATGTCTTCTTTAAATATTTGTAAAATATTTCTTTGTGGATTTTGAACTATAAATTCAATAAGTTTAAGTTTAATACATTGGGTTACTCAGATTTTTCTGCTTCTTCTTGTGTCTGTTTTAGTAATTTACAGTTTCAAGAAATTTGTGTACTTCCTCCCGATATTTAATGCATAGCATGAAGCTGTTCATGATATTCTTCTATTATTTTTGTATGATCCTTAATGATGATCTCTTTATTATTCACAATATTTATAATGCATCATTTTGCTCTAATTTTCTTTTGACATCCATTAGCATGATAGCTGGTTCTCTATCCCCTCATTTTCAATCTGAAGGTGTCTTTATTTCTAAAACGAGTCTCTTATAGGCAGCAGATGGATCTTCTGGGGTTTTTTTTATCCAGTCTCATAACTGATGTCTTTTGATTGGTGCATTTTAGTTCAATTACATTCCTAGTGATTGTTGAAAGGTATAATTTAGTGCCATTGTGTTGAGTTGGTGTAGAGTTGGTGTTTCTGGTGATGTTCTCTGGTCCTTTGGAGCCTTTGCACCTTGGTCGTCTTTTACTTTCCCTCCACTCAGAGAGTGAAATCATATATTTGTCTTTCTCTGCCTGACTTACTTCACATAGTCTAAGACACTCTAATTCCATCCATGCTGCAAATGGCAAGATTTCATTCTTTTTGATCACCAAGTTATATTCTATTGTATGTATATATATCACATCTTTATCCATTCATCAGTCAATGGACATTTGGGCTCTTCCCATAATTTGGCTATTGTTGATAGTGCTGCTATAAATATTTGGGTACATGTGCCCTTCAAATCAACATATTTGTATCCTTTGGATAAATACCTGGTAGTTCAATTGCTGGGTGGTAGGCCAGTTCTAATTTTAATTTTTTGGGAACATCCATACTGTTTTCCATAGTGGCTTCACCAGTTTGCATTCCTACCAACAGTGCAAAAGGGTTCCCCTTTCTCTGCAACCTCCCCAACATCTGTTGTTGCCTGAGTGTTACATTCTGACAGGTGTGAGATGGTATCTCATTGTGGTTTTGATTTGTATTTCTCTGATGATGGGTGATGTAAAGCATCATTTCAAGTGTCTGTTAGCCATCTGGATATCTTTGGAAAAGTCTGTTCATGTTTTCTGCCCATTTCGTCACTGTATTCATCATTGTTTTGGGGGTGTTGAGTTTGAGAAATTATTTATAGATTTTGGATACTCTTTATCAGATATATCATTTTCAAGTATCTTCTCCCATTGCATCAGTTGTATTTTAGGGTTGTTGATTGTTCCTTTTCTCCAATGTTCTTTACCAGTCTAGCCATAAGGTTATCAATTTTAGTAATCTTTTCAAAGAACAAATTGTGTTTTCATTGATTTCCTCCATTGATGGTTTTCTATTTCACCAATGTTTATTCTCATCCTTATTATTTAACTCATAATTTTGTTATTTAATGTGATTTTTAGTTTTTTAAAGAGAAAGTTTTTATAATTAACGTTTTTTTACTTCCTACTATAATTATTTAGAGCTATAAAATTTCTTAAGGAACTACATAAGCATAACCCAAAAATTTTTATACTCTGTGTTTAAATTTTCAACCCATTAAAAACATCTTCTAGGGGCGCCTGGGTGGCTCAGTCGGTTAAGCCTCTGGCTTCGGCTCAGGTCAGATCTCACGTTTGTGGGTTCGAGCCCCGTGTCAGGCTCTGTGCTGACCGCTAGCTCAGAGCCTGGAGCCTGCTTCCGGTTCTGTGTCTCCTTCTCTCTCTGCCCCTCCCCCTCTCATGCTTTGTCTCTCTCTGTGTCAAAAATAAATAAAACATTAAAAAAAAATTTTTTTAAATAAAAATAAAAAAAAAATAAAAACATCTTCTAATTTTCCTTATGGCTGTTTCTTTGACCTGTGAATTATTTAGAAGTATTTTTATTTCCAAATATTTGGAGACTTTCTAGATATTTTCTCTTATTAACCTTCAAGTTCATCCGGTTGTGATTAGCTAACATACTCAGAAGTTTTAATAATTTTAAATTTATTTAACCTTGTTTTATGCCTCAGCATATGATACTACTTGGTGAATATTCTATATGAGCTTGAATATAATTTTACTCTGCAGTTGTCAGGTATAATGTTCTATAAATACCAGTTAGGTGAATGGGTTTATAGTACTGTTCAAATCCTCTATATCCATAATGTACCACTTACTGAGATAATATTAAAATCTACATTCATAATTGTACAACTGTTTATTTCTCCTTCCTTTCCATCACTTTGGCTTTATGTATTTGAAACACTATTATTATGTCCATATACATTTTGGGATGTCATATCTTTTTTATTGTTGTTATTTTCATGTCTGTAGAGAGAGTGTAGGAGAAAGCATGAACAGGGGAGGGGCTTAGCACAGAGCCTGATCCAGGACTCAATCCCATGACTCTGGGATCATACATAACCTGAGCAGAAATCAAGAGTTGAACACAAACAACTGAGCCACCCAGACATGCCACGAAAGTTATGTATTAATTAATTAAACATTTTATCATTATAGAATATTCCTTTTGATCTCTTGCAATAATTCTTATCCTGAGAAATATAGTATAATATTAACACAACCATTCCATGTTTCCTATTTCTAATATTGGCACAGTATAAGTTTCTATCATTCTTTTAACCTATCTATACCTTTATATTCACTGCGCACTTCTTGTGTGTAGCATAGAGTTGGGTTTTACTTTTCTGTCTAGCCTGAGAAACTCTGCTCTTTATTTGAAACTTTTTATTGATATTTAAAATGATAATTTGCAGAACTGATTTTTTTAGTTTATTTATTTTGAGGAAGAGAGGGAGAGGGAGAGAGATAGAGGAGGGGGAGAGAGAGGGAGAGGGGAAGAGAGGGAGAAAGGAAGGGAGGGATGGAGGGGGGCAGAGAGAGAGAGAGAGAGAGAGAGAGAGAGAGAGAGAGAAAGAGAGAGAGAGCGAGCGAGCATGAGAATGGGAGGAGCAGAGAGAAAGAGAGAGAGAGTGAGAGGGAATCCCAAGATGACTCTACATGGTCAGCACAGAGCCCAGTGCAAGGCTCAAACTCACAAACCGTGAAATCATGACTTGAGCCAAAACCAAGAGTCAGATGCTTAACTGACTGAGCCACTGAGGCACCCCTATAGAACTGATTTAAAGTCTAATATCCTGGGGATGTTTTTTGTCCTCTTTATTCCTAATCCCTAATTTCTCTCCCTTCTCTGGTTTTCTCTTTATTAAATAAGGAATATTTAGCAACCTACCTTGTCTTGGAATGTTTAGTAGTTATAACATTATTTTTTAGTGACTTCTCTAGGGTTTAAACATCTGTGTCTTTATTATACCACATTCATATAACATTTTACCACTTTAACATTATACCACTTGTTATAACTTTACATAGTGATGCAGTTCTATTTTTCAGCCTCCCATTCATCTGTTATTCTTACAATTTTTACTTCTGCATACATTATAAACCTGTATAAGTACTATTTTACCATTATTCTTTAATAGTCAAGTATCATTTAAATAGATTTTAAAATAAGAAAACATTTACCCACCTACTTACCACTTTCATTGCTCTTTTTTCCTTCATAAAAATCCTAATTTCCAACTGATATCACTTACCTTCAACCTGAAGAAGTTTAACATTTCATGTAGTACAGATCTGTGGTGACAAATTCTTTTAACTTATTCTTCAGTTTTTCAAAAACTGGCCTTTAATAGCTCTCGTTAGCAATCATATTTGAAGTACATTTTCACTCTATATAAATTTATACATTAAAATTTCTTCTTTTAGTACTTTAAGGTTGTCATTTCATTGTCATCTGGCTTGCATTTTTTTTTGTTTTTTATTTATTTTTGAGAGACAGAGAGAGACAGGGCGAGCAGGGGAGGTTCAGAGAGAGAGGGAGATAACAGAATCTGAAGCAGGTTCCAGGCTCTGAACTAGCTGTCAGCACAGAGCCCAATGCGGGGCTCGAACCCACGAACCATGAGATCATGACCCGAAGTTGGACACTTAAACGACTGAGCCACCCAGGTGCCCCTGGCTTGCATTTTTAAATTATTAATAGATAAAACTATTTTTATTTCTATTCCTCTATATGTGCTATTTTTGTCTGGCTGCTTTTAACATTTCTTCTTTACCAAATTTCTTCAGCAATTTGACCCTAATGTGCTTGGATATGGCTTTACTTGTGTGCATCTTTCTTGCCTTTTTTGATATTCATAAATATGTCCTCTATGTTTTTAGTAAAATTTAGAATTTTTCAGCCCTAATATCTTCAAAGGTCTTTTCTTTTCCTGTCCCAAATCTCTTCTTCCTCTCCTATTGTGATTCCAAATTACAAATACAAAGAACCACTTACATATGGTCCACTTTAGTCTGACAAGTTACTGAAGTTCCATTATTCATGTTTGGCTTTACTTCTTTTGACTTCAGTGTATATAGTTTATTTTTCCCTTTCTTCCAATTTAATAATATTTTTTTCTGCAGTGAATAATCTGCTGTTAATTTTATCTAGTTTTTTTTTTCAGATATTATGTTTTTCATCTAGACATCCCATTAGGATCCTTTTACATCCTCCATTTCTCTACTGTCATTATTTTCCGTAACTACAGGCATATATATTTCCTTTATGTCCTTGGATATATTTATAACAAGAATATTAAGGTCCTTATCTGATCATTCTATCATATCTACAATTTAGGGACAGGTTTCTATGACATGATTATTCTTTTCATTATGGAACGTATTTTTCTGATTCTCCACATGTCTCACATATTTTAGTTATATTATGAACATAATGGATGCTACATTGTTATACAACTGGCTTTTATTACCTTCAATATAATATTGGTTTTTGTTCTGAAGGCAATACATTTTCTTATAGCTTACTTAATCCTTTGAAATCCTGCTTTTGTGACATGTCAGAGTGATTCAAGAATATCATCTACTCTAGGTCCAAGTTAGTCCTGCTTCTGGAGCATGGCAGTCTAGGTTCTCTACCGGACGTACAGGGTGATCAGCAAGGTGCTTCTGCTCTGAATGGCTGGAACATGAATGTCTCCCGGCACTGGACAAGCTTAGGTCAGCTCACCGCTTCCCAGTATTGCCCTTCCGTAGTTGCTCCTGCTGAGCCATATGTAATCGCATACGTAATCGCACTCTGTGAGTGCACTGATTAGTATTTTGCCAAAGAATCAAGCGTACCTGTAGGCAGATTTCTAATCTTCCCACCCTCTCTGTTCCTCTTCCACCTGACAAATTCCAATTTCCTCATGGGCTCCAAACTCTGGACTCTGAATAGTCCACCCAGTGATAACACGAGGCTCTTCCTTCCTGCGCTACCATCTGGAGAATGATTCCAGGCAAAATTCCACTACCCTGTAGTAGCACAAATGTCTTATCTGTATCATGGCTACCATCTTTTCTGTCGGCTCAGATGAAATTTTCAAGGCCAGCCTCACACAATTCACTTCCCTTTTCTGTGTGGTTATAAAAGCTCTAGCCAGATGTTCTTCATCAAATTCTGTCTTGTAAGCACTTTATATTGTAGAAAAGGCCATTTTGTCTTTTTTGCATTTAGAGTTCTCAGTATACTCTTTAGACCGCAGTTCGTTTGGGGATAAAAAGATGAGATGGAGACAAGCCTTCCAGTAGGTAATTAATCACTTGTAATCAGCACTTACAGACATTCACAGAAGGTGAGAGAGTCAAGTGGAGAAAGAAGTGACTTCACCATCTTTTCAGGGTTATTACAAATCCTGCTAAGGTTACACTCATTAAAATTGCTATTAACTTTTCTTCCCCCATCAGGATAGTTAATTAATTCTTCCTCATATTTTAAGATGAAGGCAATTAAGGAGGGAAAAAAATAAGAGTTAACATGTCCATACATAGGGCACACAGAATCCTTTAGGAAGTTGTTAGAAGAGCTTCAAAAAAAAAAAAAAAAAGACATGAAAATGGAATTGTGGTTATTCTGAGCCCCAGATTAAAAGGCAGAAGTCAATAGGCAATGGATATTTTATATATCCACCTCACCAATTTGGCCTGAATTCCTCTGCTATTTTATTTTCCTGAATGGTGTTTTTCATTTTTTATTTTTAAAATGCAGGTTTTATAAATCCTAAACTTTATATAATTTAAGGTACACTTTTAAAGAAAAAGAATACAGAATTATAAATACAAAATTGCTAGAACTTTCCCAGGATCCAGTAAGGGTCCAGTAAAAGTGCTAAATCTGCTCCTGTTGAGATTTTCTTTTGCAAATTGCATTTGTTTTAAATCTTCTTCAATGTCTGCAATGATATTTGTAGTCTATTTTATCTTTACTGGTTTTATATTATACATGATCAGTTTATTCTTCATCCTCCCCATATTTTTCTATAACATTTATGTAACCCAGTTGAATGCCTAATCCTTGAGAGTTTTAAAACAGCTAATATTTTTAAAGCATTTACAACACGCTGGATAATCTTCTAAGTTACTCGTGTTAAATCTTCTAGGTTATTCATGTATATTGACTCATATAACACTGCTAATACTTTATGAGATAGATACAATACTATGTTTTCCACATTTTATAGATGGGAAGCATAGGGAAGCACATAGCTCAATGAAATAGCAGAGCTGGCCTTCCAACCCAGGGCTGGGGCTCTTATACATCATGCTCTTCTCTTTGATTTGTGGATGTGGAGTGTTGAAAGGACACACAAGATTTTGAGCAGTATACTGAGCCCCAGGGTACCAGGATTGTCTGAGTCTAAGAACAACTAGTTAAAGGCTGATTGGCAAATGCTGCACATTAAGAGCCCATGAGACCAAGAAAGAGACTCTAGAGGACAAAACTGAGTATTTTACACTTTCTCCATGCAGGTCATACCTCATCCTACTGCTATCATCAGAAAGGAGTTGGTACAGTGATGGGAAGAGGATGAACTAGACTGGACAGGGAAAGATGTTGCGATGAGTCTGCTCTGCATAAGCTATCATGTATATTCACTTGTTTGAGCCTCATTTTAAATATCCCTTTGTCTACTTCCAGAAATTCCAAGAAATTTTCTTTCAATTAAGCAAGCCAAAGAGATCTCTGTCTTTTTGACATTATCCTGGTGACTCCAGTAAGGCCAGAACAAGTGATGAGTGTGAGGAAAAGTCTTCAGTATCAGTAAAGCAAAGAGCTGCATATAACCAGAGCCGCTCTTCCTAATGTATGTAATATCAAGAAGTACTGGCTGCAATTATATGATGGGCACCATCCACAGAGTAAATACCCGCATCCTGAAGATTCAGATGCGATTGGTCTGAGGGGAGACCCAAACATTTATCTTTTTTAAAGCTTCACTGCAATTTGATGTACAGTCAGAGTGGGTAACGCCTTAGATAAGAGAAGGGAGCGCAACCGTGTGGGAGGTCTGGGGTGAGGGGGCACAGAAAGAGAAATGCCCAGTTTAGTGTGGGAAATGAGTGGCACATGACTCTTTGGTAAAAGTAGAATTTAAGCTGAAACTGGAAAGATGAGAAGAATTAAAGAGCTACGAGGAAACATAGTAAAGAAAAGAGCACATCTGAGATCCCCATAGGGCCCAAATCAGAATACACAGCAGAAGCCAATTATAACTGAAGTGTGGATCCAGAGCTGGGGCAAGAGTAAGGCCTAAGGGGCTAAAGGAGGCCTTTCCCCAGCCGGGAAGCTCAAAAGAAGACAGCCCCACACTCAGGTCTCAGCCCACTTTCAAATGAATTCAGTGGACATTCAATGATTCCAATCACAAGAATGAGCAAGTTATACACAGACTCCTGTGGGGGATTTGCCCCTCAGACTACTACCTATAGCCTGACAGAAAATAGCCTGAGAAAAATGAGGTCTATTCAACTGACTGGCTGTGGGTTTTTCTTTTAAAAATATACATGAATAGCATTGTATTGGACTGCTTTTTCAACATATTTTGTTCTTGGAGATTGAGCAATGCTTTGTGAAAAATAAATGCCCAATAAAATAAATAATAAATGAATAAATGAACAGTAATTTCAAAGACTGATGATTTCAGGCACCTCTGTGAAGCCGACTGAAGTTTGAATTTTAGCCTTACTACTTACTAATACTTTGAGACTTCCGGCAAAATGCAACTTCTTGTAAGCCATTTCTTTACCTTTAAGATGGAGTTAATGGTATTTATCTCATAAGATTATTGCAGCAAAGCACCCAGAACAGTGTCTCCCTTAGAACAAAAAAAAAAAATGCTGATTTATTTCTACCTCATCTTTCACTCATAATGCTTGTTACGTACAGTACTCCTCTCCTAAGAAGACAGCTGGGTGGTGGTCTACAAGCAAAATCTTCAAATGCCTCCTGCAAATGTCCACCCAGGCATCCCAATCAGTGTGTCCAAAATCATGATGTTCCATGTTAAACAGAGTTCTCATCCTAAAAGAACCTACAGCTACTAAGTCACATGGTCTCATCTTTGCACCCTGTTACTCCCTTCCATATCCTGGCCTCCCCCATCTGTCTCTGCAGTTTAGATTCTCATTGTAGCTTTTCTGGATCAAGGTTCTCACCCTGTGATGAATCTCTCGGTCTCCAACATCTTATATACTTATCTCAACTTTTTGTTAGCCCTAACTACAAGCAAATGTATCAGCTAAGATTGGAGTCAGCCTCTTGAGCCTGGCAATCAAGGTTTTTCACCAGCTTGCCCCACATGGTGTTTCTAAATTTGTTTCTCACTTCCCAAAAAACAATAGGTCCCAAAAACTCAACTTCTGTTTCCTGTGCTTTCCACTCTGTGTCTTTCCCCCATGTTGTCCCCACAGTCTCATACATTCTTCCTCATACCCTCCCCTGCATATTTAATTCTACTGAGACAAAATACAATAGATACTGTGAATTTTAAAACAGAGTTTCAGGGAACCTGGGTGGCTCAGTTGGATAAATGTCTAACTCTTGGTTTCAGCTCCAGTCATGATCTCACGGTTCGTGAGTTCAAGCCCTGAGTTAAGCTTTGTGCTGACAGTGCTGAGCCTGCTTGGGATTCTCTCTCTCTCTCTCTCTCTCTCTCTCTCTCTCTCTCTCCCTCTTTATCTACCCCTTCATGGCTTGTGCTGTCTCTCAAAATCAATAAATTTTTTAAAAAGTTTAGAATCAAACATAACTAAGTTCAAATCCTCAAATCCTTAGTTCCATCCCCAATTAGGTACATGACATCTCTTTGTAATGTCTCTCTTCTTCACTTATTAAATAATTAAAGCTACTTCACAGAGTTTGAAGAACAAACTAAGATAATGTATATAAACAATTCAGCAAACAATGCCTGCTAAGCAATCATCAGTTTTCACTATCAACACTATTTGATGTCTATTTCAAAGGCCATTGCTTCCATAAGTTCCTCCTTGATCCTGCAAGATACAAGATATTTCTGAAAAGCAACAGTATTTCATTTGCACTTCTTTTAAAATATTTACAACTTTATACTCTACTGTTGATCATAATTTTTTAAACCCAAAACTGCAGTGGGTTTTCTAAGAATATTCATGTCTATGTTAACAGTATAAGGAAGTTTCAGAGAAGTAGTTTGAGTATAGAAAATAGATGGTTCTCAAATATTTTGATCTGTTACAGGAATATGGTTCAGACCATTTGAAATCAGAACTATAATTAAAAAGATCAGAACATTAGGCCATTCAGGAGGGAGGTGGTAAGGAAAATGGATAATGGACACTGAGGAGGGATCATGTTGGGATGAGCAAGGGGTGATTTTTTAAAATATTTTTTCATGTTTATTTATTTATTTTGAGAGAGTGAGTCAGAGCATCAGCAAGGTAGGGGCAAACAGAGAAAAAGAGAGGATCCCAAGCAGGCTCTGTGCTGTTAGTGCAGAACCTGATGCATGGCTTGAACCCACAAACTGTGGGAGCCAAAATCTAGAGTCAGATGCTCAACTGACTGAGCCATACAGGTGCCCCGAGCACTGGGTGACAAATCACAGGAATCTACTGCCGAAGCCAAGAACACACCATATACACTGCATTGTAGCTGACTTGACAATAATTGTATTTAAAAAATAATAATAAATAAATTTTAAAAATTAAAATAAATAAAAAGGACATGAGGCCCCTGCACTCATATGAACTCCAACCTCAACCTCTTTGAGCTCATCTATGACATTCAACGCAACATTCACTAAATTTGTATGAATGATGCCCTGTTTGCAGTAAAAGAGTAGATTAAACAATAATACTCTAATATAGCATCTTAAATGAGATATTCTTTCCAATGCTAACTGTGTCTCTTCAAGTCCTCTCTTTAATCGATCATAAAATAACATTACATTAGATAATATGCACAAGTTAGCCAGAGGGAAACATTTATCTGTGGGTTGGAGGAGAAATTAATTTTCACTAAGTTTCTCTGCTTACTCATAACTTTGGTGGCCCCAATGATTCTTTATGTTAATGATGATTTCAAATATAGCTTGAAAACCCTTAACTATATAGAGTATTATCAAGGAATGATTTGGCAAAGCCTTCTATCTTAAAGCCTTCTAAAATAATCACACTTTCCTTCTTTGACTGAGTTACATTTAACTTTAGTACAAGGGGATTTATTTGTTTGTTTCTTTAAGAAAATTAGTCAAAGGCCGTAAGAGATTTTTAAATGTTACCTTGACTCTCTTTCCTCTTTGTACTTCCCCTTCATGAGCAGTTAACAGAAAACAATGTTCAGATTCTGTTGCAGATAGATATGTCTTGTAACATATCACTTCCTGGAAGCTAGAACCAGACAGAAAGTATGTCTCCTGAAACGGGGGGGGGGAGAGGGCAGCAATAAACATTTGTAATAGTCGAATTTCCCTGAACAATTTGTGCCATAAGCTTATCAGAAGATAAGAATCATTAGCAATCAGTATAAGTAGTAAATTGTACATAATAGGTACACACACATGTAATCTGTGTGTGCATGTCTGATTTCAGTATGCCCCTCTCCCTGCTAATATGCTCTGTATTTTTTATTACATAATTCATATTATAAAATTCAACATGAAACGATATAAGAAAAGCCTATAAATTACTATATGTTTCCCTGAATAAATCCTTTAAAAACTAAATCCTAAAAAAAAAAAAAAACCTAAATCCTGAGAAAAAGAGTAGTCTCCTTTAAAAAGTGAGAACTAAATTTCAACAGACCCTTCCCAGGTTAATAAAGAAATGTTGGTAAGTACCTTTATTTTGTCCAGTCCATGAGAAGGAAGCTGGGCAGAAACAGCATATCATGTACAAAAACAGATTCTGCTGATTAAAACCACCACCACCACAACAGCCATGCTAGGAAGTGTAGTGCACAAGAAACTATAAAATTGTTCCACTCCATTTCTGACCCACAGAACAGTGATTACAGGAGAAGACAAAACCAGTTAGGACTGTTCTTGAGATGCAAGTAAGACAACAATACTTTCATCAAAGTCTCTTCACTAAAGGACAGTTAGAAATGGCAAAAGAGGAGTCAAAATGTACTTTAATTCCAGGACCAGCAGGGCTGGGCCACAGATAAACCAAATGACTAGATACTTACACTGTGGCAAAATTTAGATATTTTGCTATACTTTGAGCAGAAATTTTATCTATTAAGTATTCATAAAATGAAAGATTAGTGTGAGAGGTACCAAATTGTACTTAAGTTTTTATACATCAATGAATATTGCTGTAAGTTGTGTATAAGTGTTTCATATGTTAGAAATTAGTTCACTGTTAATGCTTCATAAAAAGGATTCATTTTCATACAAAACACATAGTTTTTGAGCTAAAATTAACTAGAAAATTACCTAACCTAACACTCTGGTTAAAAAAACACTTCCTGGGGTGCCTGGGGGGCTTATTCAGTTAAGCGTCCGGCTTCAGCTCAGGTCATGATCTCACGGTTCGTGGGTTCGAGCCCCGCGTCAGGCTCTGTGCTGACAGCTAGCTCAGAGCCTGGAGCCTGCTTCAGATTCTGTGTCTCCCTCTCTCTCTGACCCTCCCCTGCTCGCGCTCTGTCTCTGTCTCTCAAAAATAAATTTAAAAAATAAAAAAAAATACTTCCTGAATATCTAAATGTGTTTTCCAAGGTCACTGTGTTGGAGACAAGATTGGAACCGGTACTTGCCTCTTAGGTTTACATAACATACTATCTACCATGAAATGGTTTTGTGTACAGGCTTAAGTTCCAATCATTAGATATGTGATTTTGAGTTAGCATTATTTCCCCATATAAGGGTAATAATTGTATTTACCTCACATGATTACAGCAATCTTTGTAAAATTAATATATATGTTCCACACAGACATTTAAAATGTCTGGTATATAATAAATGTCCAATGATTATTACTATATTTGTTGTTATTATTATGTTGAAATCTAAAACCCCATCAAACTTAAATGGGATATCTATCATTTAGGTCAGCATTTCTCAACCCAGCTTCATATAAGAATATCTTGGAAACTTCCTTAGAAACACAGGCCTTACTCCATATATAATTTATGAGAAATTCTAGGTAAGCTTCCTGGGATTATACTTTTTAATAAGTTCTCGCAGAGAATTTTGAAACAGTATAGTTAGTATTGGCTCACAGATCACCATTTGAGAACCACTGGCAAGATTAAGGAGATGTGACCCAGGAACCTCTTTCTTTCCAAAGAGATATCCAAATGAATATCCAAATGGAAAGCCCAGTGGTATGGAAAAAAATAAAAATAAAAAATGGCCCCATAAACCAAAATAAATAGTAAATATCACAGCTATCTGTAGGGAAATCTACAGAAATTCTGAATGCTCAATTTCATGAGTATAAACATCACCATGATTTTTAGCTCTGTAGTTAGCCTCCTAAATCCTGTCAACATTCACTCCAGGGTCTTGGGACCCAAGGATCTAGCAGTAACCACTATTTGGTTCTTGTCTTAAACATATAAGACCTTCTTCCCAGACATCAAGAAGACATCTGAAGCAGAGTATGAGGGTCCTGGCTTCCACCGATCTCAAGTAGAAAAATCCCTAACTTTGGCAATTAACAATTTAAAAAACACAGAAACAATAAAAAACATTTCTAGGTTCTAGTTGAAATACAACACCCATTCATGAAGGACTGAATCTGGAAGACATTTTGAGAAGAGAAACATAGATCTCTGTTTTCAACCTAAAGATGATATTCTGGACAAGAATGAAGCTCAGAAGTGGAGAAGACATGGCTGGAGGAGCAGGAACAGAATATACTAGAAACATTGCCTCACTACCCACAATAACCTGATTAGGAGGTGCTGGCAGTCAACTACAGCTTTGTATAAAAGGTGTATTAGGGATATTAATTTTTAGCAAAGTTTACATAGCCCATTCTATGACTGACTCCATGCTTCCTGATGATATTTTTGTTTCTCACTAAAACGTCCTTTAAAAGAACTGCAGCAGGTATTGTCAGCCCATGAAGCTGAAGTAGGTAAATCAAGAGCTATCCCCAGTCATTAGACTGATGTTATAAATGGAATGATGAAGAAAGAAGCACCTTGGTGCCCAAACAGTACTGTTATTAACTTAATAGAATAGGTCCTCACATGATACCTTCTGCTAATCCATTTTAGGCCCATGCCATAAAAACTTGATCATAGGAAAAGAAATTTTTAAACAGAAGGATAGATCTTGTGCTAAGATTATTATGACCTTGTGTCAAAATATTTGCTGGCAGGATGGATATGTGAAGTGAGGAAATTCTACCACTAGAGTATTACATACATCCAGGCATAAGGGATAAGCTTTTGGGTTAGGCAGGACAACATGGAGCATGTAAGGACTACACTAAGAAACACCAAGGTGGAGTGAAACAAAGTTGGCTAAATTTATACCTTTCTCCATGTTATGATGAATGAGGAACTAGAGGAAAAGAAAGGGAAGAACAAGAAGGTCATATAGAGCAATAAAGCCTTGGAAATATTTATTGAGAAGCATGACTGGAAAACATGTTCTTTAATATATTATGAATGAATAACAGATCTATTTGTGCACATCACTTCCTGTACCTAGGATTATACTAGCCAAAGCAACTACTATGCAAGCAGATGATGTGCAAATACAGGAAAGTCTGATGGGAAAACAAAAAGGCACTTGAGCAAATGTCAAGAAATCTAGACTCTACTTCTAACTCTACCATAACTTGCTGGGTGACAATGTGAGACCACAGCTTTCATCACCTACTAAGTTAGATAGTTGAATAAGGATCTGTAACAAATGAATGTATACTAAAACTTTAACAAAAGCTTAGTAACCCAAAAGCTTACAGTAGCTAAAAAGGTAATATAAATAAAGAATGTTAGATTGAGGGGCCAAGATGGCAGAATACCGTGGAAGTTTCATTGCATCTCGTGTCCATGAAATACAGCAAGATCAACACTAAACCATCGTGCACACCTAAAAAACTGATTTGAGGATTAAGACAATAATCTGGACAATACGAACCACAGAACTCAGCAGGAACGTGGCCCAGAGAGGTGGGCTGGGAAAGAGAGAAGTTGTGGGGAACTGTTTTTGCTTGCAAAGAGAGAAGGGAGATGGTGGGGGTAGAAGGAGCATGCAGGAAAGCATTCCCCCACCCCTGCCTAAAAACGGCTGGAGAGAAAAGAAAGAGTATGCAAGGGACTGAACAAAAAAGGGAAAAGGGAGAAAGGAGAGGGCCTAAATTCCATTAAGACTCTATAAACGGGGGGAGTGCAGAGTCTAAAACTCCGTAGCTACGATACCTGGTGGGGCTTTGGTGGGAAAGGCGATTCCCCAGGATTAGAGAACAAGGTCTGAAGGGTCCTCCACCACACAAGTAGAGGAAGTCCCCCTGCTGGGAGGACATGTGGTAGAGGCTGTGCGGTCTCCCCACAGACAAAGGTCCCAGCGGACTCTGGAAAACTATATTCACTGGTGCTGTCACAAGGACACTAAATGGAAAGCCTGGTGCCAGTTGTGTGTCGTGATTTACCATAATCTCTGAAATGCTGCTGCTGCAAGATCACATGAACGTTTTCTGGGGCAGGCTGGCACCTGGTCGTTGCTCAGCAAGACTTTCCCCCAGAAGATCTGACTGGGTCAAATCCATAGTCTCTCAGAAGTGAGTGGTTGGGAAACACAGACGCATCTGAAATAAAACTCAGGAGGGAGGTACTACCCAGCAACCTGACGGCTTGGTCACAGAAAGTGTAAAAGAAGGGAATGAAGGGAAGCCAGAGATAAAGGAGGGGTGCCTGATTGCCTTGGGGAGAGAACAGAGCTCTGATACTAGAAACTAGGTAGCTGGCTGACTCTAATTTCATCCCTCCAGCGCATGCGCATACACACCTACATGCCCCACAATAATCCACTCCAGTAAGGTTAGCAGCAGCATCTCGTGAAGAATACAGCCGTTACATTAAGCCCATCCAACTGGGCCAACCTCTCTCTCCAGAAACACAAGCCTGTCTGACTTCTTAGTTTACCCACTATACAGTGCTTCATAGTTTGAATACTAGGGGAAACCAATGTAATTTCAATCATATTTTTGTCTGTTCACCGGTCCACCTATTCAACTTTTTTCTTCTGTTTTTTCTTATTCTTGAATATACAAATTAAAAATTAATTTTTACTTTAAATTTTTATGAAAATGTTTTCTTTACTTTTTATCTACTGTGTTTTGCTTTTTGTAAATTTATCAAATTCTATTTTACTTCCATCATTTCATCTAATTCGATTTCATTGTATTCACTTTTTCAAATTTTAAAATGTTTTCCTTTTTTTGTCTTTTTGTCCAATTTTTTTTCTTTCTTCTCTTTCCCTTTTTTCTCTAATCTATCAAGCTCCATTCAGTGACCAGACCTAAACACACCTAGAGTCAGTATCATTTATCTGATTTATTTTGTGTGTGTTGTTTATAATTTTTATTATAATTTTTTATCTTACTAATTCTTTTTTTCATTCAAAATGATGAAGGAATTACCCCAAAAGAAAGAACAGAAAGAAATGATGGCCAGAGCTTAATGAACACAGATACAAGCAAGATGTCTGAAAAAGAAGAATTAGAAGATGAAGAGAAAGAAAAAGGGGTAGAAGAGTTATGTAAGCAAATCATAGTGGAAAACTTTCCTAACTGGGGGAAAGACACAGACATCAAAATCCAGGAAGCACAGAGGACTCCCACTAGATCCAACAAAAAAACCCAACCATCAACAAGGCATATCATAGTCAAATTCACAAAATACTTAGGCAAGGAAAGAATCATGAAAGCAGAAGGGAAAAAAAAGCCCTTAACCTCCAAGGGAAGACAGATCTGGTTTGCAGCAGACCTATCCATGGAAACATGGCAGGCTAGAAAGAAGTGGCAGGAATATATTCAATGTGCTGAATCAGAAAAATATGCAGCCAAGAATTCTTTATCCAGCAAGGCTGTCATTCAAAATAGAAGGAGAGATAAAAAGTTTCCCAGACAAACAAAAGTTAAAGGAGTTCGTGACCACTAAATAAACACGGCAAGAACTTTTAAGGGGGACTCTCTGAGGGGAGAAAAGATGGGGGGGGGAACAAACCAACAAAGACTAGAAAGGACTAGAGACCACCATCAGAAATTCCAACTCCACCGGCAACATAATGGCAATAACGCCATATCTTTCAGTACTCACTCTAAATGTCAATGGACTAAATGCTCCAATCAAAAGACATAGGGTAACAAACACAATGGATAAGAAAATAAGATCCATCTGTATGCTATTTACAAGAGACACCAAAAGAAAGCCTGAGTAGCCGTACTTATAGCAGACAATCTAGACTTTAAAATAAAGACTGTAACAAGATATAAAGAAGTGCATTGTATCATAATTAAAGGATCTATCCACAAAGAAAACCTAACAATTGGAACGTTTATGCTCCAAATGTGGTAGGACCCAAACATATAAACCAATTACTCAAAAACATAAAGAAACTCATTGTCAATAATTTCATAATAATAGGGGACTTCAACACCCCACTTACAGCAATGGATGAATTATCTAAACAGAGTATCAAAAAGGAAACAATGGCTTTGAATGACACACCAGACAGGATGGACTTAATACACATATTCAGAACATTTTATCCTAAAGCAGCAGAATATACACTCTTCTCTAGTCTGTTTGGACATTCTCCATAATAGATCACATATTAGGACACAAATCATCCCTCAACAAGTACAAAAAGACTGAGATCATACCATGTATACTTTCAGACCACAATGCTATGAAATTGAAAATCAACCACAAGAAAAAATGTGGAAAGGTAACAAATACTTGGAGACTAAAGACCATCCTACAAAAGAATGAATGGGGTAAGCAATAAATTAAAGAGAAAACTTTTTTAAAAACATAGAAATAAATGAAAATGATAACCCCATAGCCCAAAACCTCTGGTACACAGCAAAGACAGTCATAAGACATAAGTATGTAGCAATTCACACCTTCTTTAAAAAGGAAGAAAGGTCTCAGATACACAACCTAACCTTACACCTTAAAGACTGGAAAAAGAACAACAAATAAAACCCCAAACCAACATAACACAGGAAATAATAAAGATTAAAGCAGAAATCAATGCTGCCAAAACAAAAACAAAAACAAAAAGGAAACAGTAGAACAGATCAATGAAACCAGAAGCTAGTTCTTTAAAAGAATTAGCAAAATTGATAAACCCCTAGCCCATTGGATCGAAAATAAAAAGAAAAGAGCCCAAATAAATAAAATCAACAATGAAAGAGGAGAGATCATAACCAACACAGCAGAAAGACATAATAATGTGTCTTATTATGGACAAATTCCTAGAAACATTTAACTACCAAAACTGAAACAGTTTAATCAAAAAGAAAAAGAAAAGGACCCAAATAAATAAAATCAAGAATTAAAGAGGAGAGATCACAACCAACACAGCATATTCAATGCAATACCTATCAAAATAACACCAGCATTCTTCACAGAGCTAGAACAAACAATCCTTAAATTTGTATGGAACCAGAAAAGACCCTGAATAGCCAAAACAATCATGAAAAAGAAAATTGAAGCCAGAGGCATTACAATCTTGAACTTCAAGCTGTATTAGAAAGCTCTAATCATCAAGACAGTATGGTACTGGCACAAAAATAGACACTCTGCTCAGTAGAACATAACAGAGAACCCAGAAACGTACTCACAAATGGATGGGCAACTAATCTTTGATAAAGTAGGGAAAAATATCCAATAGAATAAAGACAGTCTCTTCAGCAAGTGGTGCTGACAAAACTGGACAGCAACGTGCAGAAAAATGAACCTGGACTACTTTCTTACACCATACACAAAAATAAACTCAAAATGGATGACAGACCTAAACGTAAGACAGAAAGCCATCAAAATTTTCGAGGAGAAAGCAAGCAAAAACCTCTTTGACTTTGGCCACAGCAACATCTTACTCAACACATCTCCAGAGGCAAGGGAAACAAAAGCAAAAATGAACTATTGGGACCTCATTAAAATAAAAAGCTTCTGCACAGCAAAGGAAACAATCAGCAAAACTAAAAGACAACTGACAGAATGGGAGAAGATATTTGAAAGCAACATATCAGATAAAGGGTCAGTATCCAAAATGTATAGAGAACTTATCAAACTCAACACCCAAAAAAACAAATAATACAGTGAATGGGCAAAAGATATGAATATACACTTCTCCAAAGAAGATATCCAGATGGCTAACCAAAACATGAAAAAATGTTCAACATCACTCATCATCTGGCGAATAAAAATCAAAACCACAATGAGATACCAACTCATGCCTGTCGAACAGCTAACATTAACAACTCAGGCAACAACAGATGTTGACGAGGATGCAGAGTAAGAGGATCTCTTTGCACTGCTGGTGGGAATGCACACTGGAGCAGCCACTCTGGAAAACAGTATGGAGCTTTCTCAAAAAATTAAAAATAGAACTACCCTATGACCCAGCAATTGTACTACTAGGTATTTATCCAAGGGATAAAGGTATGCTGTTTCAAAGGGATACATGCACCCCAATGGTTATAGCAGCACAATCAACAATAGCCAAAGTATAGAAAGAGGCCAAATGTCCATCAATGGATGAACAGATAAGGAAGATGTGGTGTGTATATATATATATACAATAGAGTATTACTTGACAATAAAAAAATAATGAAATCTTGCCATTTGTAACTATGTGGATAGAACAGGAGGATATTAAGTGAAATTAGTCAGAGAAAGACAAATATCATATGTCACTCATATGAGGACTTTAAGATACAAAACAAATGAACATAAGGGAAGAAAAGCAAAAATGATATAAAAACAGGGAGGGGGACAAAATATAAGAGACTCTTAAATATGGAGAACAAACTGAGGGTTGCTGGAGGGATTGTGGGAGGGGGTATGGGCTACATGGGTAAGGGGAATTAAGGAATCTACTCCTGAAATCAGTGTTGCACTATATGCTAACTTGGATATAAATTTAAAAATAAATAAATTATTAAATAAATAAACATTAAATTTTTTTTTCAGATTTAATTTACAAAACTGTTAGCCAATAGAGACTTATAGAGACAATGGCTGATTAGACGCAGCTACTAATGAATGTCCCCCCATTCTGGCAGATGGGAATATGGGTCTATATTATGAAGCTGTCTGATATATTTGAAACAAATGTAAATACAGATAACCTGAATAAAGCTACATACACTAAATAAACAAAATTTGTAGTTAAAAAATTTCCCCTCCACAAAAAAACAGGCACATATACCTTCAGTAGGGAGAATTCCACCATACATTTAAGGGAAAAACATCAATTACACAAAACTTTTCCAGACTATTTGAGAAAATGAACACATCTAGCAGTAACCTTATAATTAAACCTGACCAAAACAATTTTTTAAACTAAAGGTCAATATTCCTCTTGAACAGAGATGTGAAAATTATAAGCAAATTTTTAACAAACTGAATCTAGCGATATATAAAAATGAATAAATATTATAACCAACAGAAATGTATCCCAAAAATATAAGCTTGATTTAACATTCTGAATTCAATCATTGTAATTTACCATATGATCAAAAAAATAAATAAATAAAACCAGATGATGCTATCAATATATACAGAAGAATCACTTGACAAAATCTAATATCCATTCTTAGAAAAACCTAGTACACTCAAATTTAAACTTCCTCAACCTAATAAAGGGTATCTATTAATATCTACAACTAATATCACATTTAATGTGAAAGATTGGACATATTCCTACTAATACTAGGAAAAAGATAAGAATGTAGTTCTCACCATTTATATTCACTGGAGGTACTAGTCACTGCATTAACAGAGAAAAATAAATAAAAGATATTCAGATTGTAAAACAAGAAGTAATGTTGTCTATAGTACCAAACAGCATGATCATCTACATAGAAAATCCACTGGAATTTATGCAAAACAAAAAAAAAAAAAAAACCAAAAAAACTATTAATAATTAATCTCAGCAAGGTTGCAGGATATACGGGCCAACATATAAAAATAAGAAGTATTTATTTACAATAGACATGAATGATCAGAAATTGAAACTGAGGGGCACCTGGGGGGCTCAGTCCATTGAGCATCCAACTTTGGCTGAGGTGATGATCTCATGGTTCATGGGTTGGAGCCTGACATCGGGCTCTGTGCTACAGCTCAGAGCCTGAAGCTTGCTTCAGATTCTGTGTCTCCCTCTCTCTCTCTCTCTGCCTCTGCTCACACTCTCTATCTCTTAAAAATAAACATGAAAAAAATTTTTTAAATAAAAAATTGAAATTGAAAAAGCAACATTCATAGTTCCATCAAAAATGAAATATTTACAATAAATATGAAAAAGTATATGCAATACTACAGCAAAACAGGGCTCCAACTTTAAAAGATCTAAATAAATGAGAAAATGTAACCTACTCATGAAATAGAAACTCTGTATTTTTAAGATATTGGTTCTCACCAAATTGATCTATAGGTATACTACAATCCCAATCAAGTTCCTGGCATTTCTGGTAGGATTTGACAAGCTGATTCTAAAAGTCACACAGAAATGCTAAGGACTAAGAATAATCAAAACAATTTTGTAAAAGAAATCAAGTTAAAGGATTTCTGCTAACAGATATTAAAGTAATGCTAACCCACACAGTATGGTACTGGTGTACAGACATATACAAAAGTATCTATGGAACAAGACAGAATCTAGAAGTAAAAACCGCACATACATAGACAATAGATTTTTTTAATGACATATTTTATTCAGTGAGAGAAGGACTGTCTTTCAACAAATGGTGCTAGAATAACCACACATCAATATACAAAAAAGCACACTTCAATACATACCTGACACCATATATAAGTTCAACTCACAATGGATTTTTTTAAAGCTATGAAATCTATAGAATAAAATATGGAAGAAATTCTTCACTGGGCATAAACTTATTAGATAAAATATCTAAGAACAATCTATTAAAAACCTGTCAAATTGGATTTCCTCAAAATGAAAAACGTTTTGCTCTCTGAAAGATGCTGTTAAGAACATGAAAAGATAAGCAACAAACTAGGATAAAGTATTGGCAAATAATTTTCCTGATGGACTTATGTTCAGAATATATAAATAACACTCAAAACTCAATAATGAGAAACCAACCCAATTTTTTAAATGGGCAAAAGAAGACAACACAGAAGGCAAATAAGAACATGATATCACACACTCAAAATCATCAGACATTAGGAAAAGGCAAATTAAAACCTAGATGAAATAGCACTGCACAATTCTTGATGATTCCAGTGTGGAAATGTAGAGAAATGGTCTATAACTGACTCTAGAAGAAATTAAAAACATGCATTTAATGATTATGTTACAGAAATAAAACCAGTATCTGCATAAATGGACACCCACATACATAGAGATACTTGGCTTATATCCATTTAGAGGTAAATTCTGTCAAAATTCAGGGAACAGATAACTCTGATCTATAAAAACTTTTCCAGAGAGTAGGGGAAAAAAATCAAATCCCATCCACTTGATAAGCTTGGTATATAAAATATGGGTATCAAAATCTGATGTCATTATAAATTAAATAACACAGGTGAGGGGAATAAAGACTCACTTATAATCATAAACACTCATAGCAAACCAAATCAGCAATGCATTTTTTACAACCATGCCCAAGCTGAATTTAACCGAGGAATTCAAGAATGCTAAGCAACAGAAAATCTAATATAATTCAGGACATTGCAAACACAAAGGATGAAAAGCCATGTAATAGTCTTAATAGATGCAGCAAGGGCATTTGCCAAAAAAAAAAAAAAAAATCACCACTCATTCGTGATTAAACAATAAAAAAATATTCTAACCAAATTTTAAACTCTTCTCAAATTAGGAATAGAAGGTAATGTCCTCTTTCTAATAAAGGATACAGAAAATGTCATAATGGAAAAACTTAAAAAGATTTCTTTTAAACATCAGGAAGAAACAAGGATGCCCACTATCGCTGCTTCTGTGCACTGTATTTGATATCCTTGCTAGTACAACATCAAAAGAAAAGTATCTCACTTCAGTTACTGACTCAATTTTCTTTTCAGCTTTGTAACAAAACTCTTTTTAAAATGTCTATATTCTCTTCTTCCAGTTTTTCTTCTCAAAATTTTCTATGTGGAAATAAACAAAAAGCATCCAAATGAGAACAAGCACAGGCTATTGATTCAGAACTTGCTATAACAAAGGATTCAGCCACCATCACTTGTCTTCAGCAGAAATTCAAATGGCAGTTAGAAGAGTGGGAATGCTTTATGGAAAAAAGGGAAGGCTTTGGTTGTGCCATGAACAGAGGCTGTTGGTATAAAGACGTCATAGGCAGGCTAACTGGAAGCAGGTTGTCCCATATGACCAGCTAGAGGGGCATATTTGGCTTTCTCTAATTGGTCCTAAGTTTCAAACAAGGATAAAAGTTAGTGAAGCTGCCAGTTACTAATCAAGCCACGGCCACTTGAGGCTGACTGTTACAAGGGTTATTTTTTAGTTTAACTGTTTGCTAGAGAGAGCTGTCTAACTTTCTACAATTCTGACTTACAGATAGTAGGTTGACTTCCTAGTTTGGTTAATATAGACAATGGGTTCATTTCCTCAACTGCTTGTTGCTGACTATGGGTCAGAATTCCATTTTTATATATATAGTCTGGCCATTGTCCATTTATATGTTCAGTCTCTAACCTAGAACTCATTCCAACATCACATCTTTATTGCCGTCAATCCCCTCAAACTGCTCTTGTCAAGGTTACCAATGATTAATTTTGCTTAAGCCAAAGGTCAATTTTTATCCTCGTTTCATCTAATCTATCAAAAAGATTTGAAAATTAATCTCTCCCTATTCCTGGAAACATTTTCTTCACATGGCTTCCAGAATATCACACTTTGATTTTCCCACATTACTGTCTATTTTGTTGATCTCTGTATCCCCAGTTCCTTGAACAATTTAGGCTTATAGGAAGTGTTCAATATATACTTGTTTGTTTGTTTTTAATTTATTAAAAAATTATCTTAAAGAACCCACCGGCTAGTGCCCAACTCACTGTTTAGAAATGAGTAATATAAATCCTAAAGACATACAATCTCTTGCCTTACTTCACACAATAAGTTAATAAACAGAATTATAACCCAGATTACTGAGTTCAGCTCTATGCTCCTTCCAAATATAAAGAGCCACCTCTGATTGCTTTGATTTCAACTTATGCCAATCCTGGGTTCTGAAGAGATATATGTTACTCAAGTGGTACTTTATTAAAACTATATGAATAACCAGGCAAATAATCTTTTTGTTTTAAGAAAAAAAAACATTATTGACAGCAAAATTAAGAAGGACAGATAACAAGGATAGCAAAGATAACATCTGGGTTTCTGAGTCTAAGCATTTTATTCATCGGTATTTTCCAGTAGGGAAAATGGATACCTTAGTTTATCACATTCATTTAAGTTTACATCTTTAAATATAGGACTCTCTGAAAAAAGAGATGACCATCATCAGGGAAACACAAATCAAAATCACACTGAGATGCCACCTCCCGCCAGTCAGAGTGGCTAAAATGAACAAATCAAGAGACTATAGATGCTGGCAAGGGTGTGGAGAGATGGGCACCCTCCTACACTGCTGGTGGGAATGTAAACTGGTACAGCCACTATGGAAAACAGTGTGGAGGTTCCTCAAAAAACTATCCATAGAACTCCCTTATGACCCAGCAATAGCACTGCTAGGGATTTACCCAAGGGATACAGAAGTGCTGATGCATAGGGGTACATGTACCCCAATGTTCATAGCAGCACTGTCAACAATAGCCAAATCATGGAAAGAGCCTAAATGTCCATCCCCTGATGAGTGGATCAAGAAGATGTGGTGT
>NC_043710.1:19449132-19470352 GCF_006229205.1 Suricata suricatta | reverse complement strand
CAAATCATGAGAGACTATTGAATACTGAGAACGAACCGAGGGCTGAAGGGGGAGGGGGAGGGGGGAAGGAGGTGATGGGTATGGAGGAGGGCACTTGTGGGGAGAAGCACTGGGTGCTATATGGAAACCAATTTGACAATAAACTATTATAAAAAGTTTTAAAAAATTAAAACCTCAGCTTCTGAAAGAACAAAAAAAAAAAGAAAGAGTTATGAGAATAAGTTTGTGAGGAAATATTAAAGTGAGTTTGTGGAGAAAGAAAAAAAAAAGAAAAAAGAGATGTCTTACTCATACATGTATTCTTAACACAGAAACCTATACCTGGCATATACCAGGAGCTCAATAAGTTTCTGATGAATAACTGAATGATGAATTAATGGATGAATGATCTCTCTTCGACTGAAAATTATTGTGAAGATTAAGTTCCCAAATGAGAATTTAAAGTTTAACTGTGGTAACCAACTGTTTCTGAATTTAGGAGATCAGAATTTGTTAACTGGATCTATTCTCCTGTCCTGAACCCTTAGGTAACTCTTCACACAAATCCCTGTTCTGCTCCCGGTCTTTGCTTCTACATTTAAAATACTGGTCTGAATGTGCTTTCAGACATCTTAATTCTATTCAAGCAGTATTTCTCAAGTCCTTGCAAGTCCTTTAGTGAAAGGGGACACATTCACCAAGAATTATTATTTTATAATGGCATAGAAGAGAAGGAGTCTTCGAATCAGTTTGCAAAAACAGCCATTTCAGTGGCTATCTCTGCTCCGATTTTCTAAATCAGCCAATAATAATTATTCCCTATAAATCAGACCTCCCTGAAGTTTTCTTCTTTTTTACAGTTGCAGCAAACTGGCTGCTTTTCCCTCATTACATTTTATGTCTTTGTTTTGTTTGCACAGTCCCCTTTCTTCTCGACCATTGTAATTCTCACTGTGTCAGAAGATGCTAAATTTATGAGTAGAAGAATGTGGATTTCTAGCAGCTCTAAATAAAAAATGTATCCTAATTACCAAAAAAAAAAAAAAAAGAATTAGAAATCCAAACACTCCACTCTTTGCAAGTACCGATCTACTCGCAAATTTTGACAATCTGTGAAGTGGCAAATTACCCTGAAAGGAACTCTATTTCGCATTTCCTGACCATTCAGAGATGTACATGCAGCAACACTCAATAAGAAAGCTCTCCTCAACACAGGAGACATGCTATTCTGTACATATGTTTAACATCTAATAGGAAAAAAAATAAGAAGTATGATATAAAAAAAAAAAGGAGGCCAAGTCCAGCTTCTCAAATACTAAAGGTCTCTGTCTCTCTAGACCTAAGCCCTAAGATGCAGCCTTCTAACCTCACAAAGACAAACTCAGAGATAAAAGAAAACTAGTGATTGCCCTAATCCATTATGTAAGCAGAGAAATGGTTATATCAACAGTTTTCTAAGAGGTTAAATATCAATTAAACATTGCAAAGCCTAATTTCTGGTCCAATTAATCCTCCCTCTTTTGTACAATCACTCTATATTGGACATATGATTTTATTGTGTTTATCACTTTGGATATATATGGGGACACACACACATACACACACACCAATTAGACTGACAGCACTTCAAATGTTTCAAAAATTCATCATTTGTGATCACAGAGACTGGCATAAAAATAGTATGCTATTACACATGCATATTTGTTAGGTATATGACTTTAAAGAAACCCTGCCAATGGTCATTCTTTAAATACAACCTTAAATACAAGACTGCTTTCATTTACTAATTCCAATTTCAATCCAGTAACTAGAACCCCACCTATATGTTGTCTATGTGTCGTTTCTCATTTATGCTTCTTCTGATGGTTCTAACCAACTGGCAAATCAGAACATGCTAAGAAGATATGTAATGTGTTACTGTTTAAACTGATTAAAAAGGAAATTATATTTTGGGTTCCAAGCCATCAACATCTAATTATGATATTGTGATGCTTATTTAACAAAACTAAACAGACTGTTTTAAAGTGTTTTTATGGAGCTTCTATGAAACCTGAAAGGATAATCTGAGATTAAAGTGACAGTATATTAGTGTCAAATAATTGTTTGAGGTGACAGAAAGAAAATTATAGACTCACTAGCAACAGTCCCATTAATAAATGAACAAAGATATGAAACTGATCAGCAGTAGCTGAATTATTGAGTCCCAGGCCCATCTGCTCCAGTTTTATGAGTCAAAAATCAAAATTGCATGAACTGGTGAGTACTCAATCTTCACAAACATCAGAGTCAAATTAAGGAAATTACACAGCACACCAAATGCAGCTCAGCACATCATCAAACCGTTAAACAGCAACCTTATACCAAAAAAGAACCATACGCACCAGGATCTTGTACAAATGGAATAATAATAGCCAGATGGAACAATAAACTCTGATGATAGGCAGCATGATCCTTGGCACAGTGAATAGATGTCATGTGTAAAACCAATAGGAGGTCATCATAGAATCATCAAAATGAGTCTCGGAAAATTCATCCTGAACAAAGAGAAGAACAAAGGCCTTGGATTTTAAGAAATCAGATGACCAGATGATATGGGGATAATAGAAACAGCAGGAATAGTGAAGTGGGACAGAGCCAGACACCAACAATAAATTTGCCCTCTATTAGTTCTGGCATTAAATTGTTAGCTCTTTTGTTTCTTCTAGAAAATGAAGGTCACAGCATCCACATCATAGAGTTACCAGGATTAAAAGTCAGATCTTAATCTTGGACAAGTCAGAATGTGCTCTCTTAGAGGCCTGACCTGTATCACATTGTTGGTTGTTTGAGAAAACAAGGTGAGAATTCACGAACAGTGTCTGTCACATCATAGGTGTTTATTATTAGCACCATCATCACTATAAAACCATGAAATTCCTGCCTTCTCAGTTATGCAATGTTCTGGATTTCAGAGTGACTGCCTGAAACAGAGATAATGCTATGTTTTCAAATGGTTCTTCTTCCTGGACATACAGAGGTAGGTTTCTGAAGCTCATACACATGTAGGTTGATGTGATGGGACTGGGTTCTGGTCAATTAGGTCCCTTAAAATCACTTTTGGAAATGGTTTTAGATCTTTAAGATGCTGATTTTCCATCCTACTATGTTAAATTCTCCCCCTCCCTTAATAATTTTTTTTTGCAGATTCTATAATGTTCTGGTTGTTTTTAATTATTGAAATATAATCCAATCCAGATTACAATGTTAGCATTCAAAACTTTCCCCCACCCCCCTTCCCAGCACAAGCTATTGTGGTTCTGGCTTCCCAGAGTGGGGAAAGATCGGGGGAACAACTGCACCTCCCACTCCACCTAGCTTCTCTAGGTAAAGACTCATGTTGGGGTCAAGAAGGAAGGGTGGAGATGTGGGGTCTTCTTCAATTACTGTCTACCTGTAATTTTGGAGGATGAGTCCCTTGCCCCATTCTGGTTCATTCAGATTTTGTCTGATGTTTATAACCTCCTTTAATGTGTTGGTGTTCAGATCAGTGCACAATTTTCTTGACTATATTATTCATCTTCTCTCTGGCTCTCTCTTGTGTTCAATGGAGCAACTATTGCTCTCATAAACCTTGCCAGTTGGACAAGTCTCTCTCTTTAGGTTAGATGTCTCCTGGCAGGGCCCAACAGCTACCTCTGCAGTCCTCAGCTGCTGGTTCTCCTCCAACATGTAAACTCTCCATAGGAACTGTTAGATCTAAATCCTCTGAGGGCACAATCAAGAAAACTAATAGGCAGCTGATGGAATGGGAAAATAGTTGCAAATGACATATCAGATAAAGGGCTAGTACCCAAAATCTACAAGGAACTCACCAAACTCCACACCCAAAAAACAAATAACCCAGTGAAGAAATGGGCAGAAGACATAAACAGACACTTCTCCAAAGAGGACATCCAGATGGCCTACAGGCACATGAAACAATGCTCAACATCACTCATCATCATGGAAATACAAATCAAAACCACACTGAGATACCACCTCACACCAGTCAGAGTGGCTAAAATGAACAAATCAAGAGACTATAGATGCTGGCAAGGGTGTGGAGAGATGGGCACCCTCCTACACTGTTGGTGGCAATGTAAACTGGTGCAGCCACTCTGGAAAACAATGTGGAGGTTCCTCAAAAACCTATCCATGGAACTCCCCTATGACCTAGCAATAGCACTGCTAGGGATTTACCCAAGGGATACAGAAGTGTTGATGCATAGGGGCAAATGTACCCCAATGCTCATAGCAGCACTGTCAACAATAGCCAAACCATGGAAAGAGCCTAAATGTCCATCCCCTGATGAGTGGATCAAGAAGATGTGGTATGTATATACAATGCAGTATTACATGCCAATGAGAAAGAAAGAAATCTGGCCCTTTGTAGCAAGGTGGATGGACCTCGAGGGTGTCTTGCTAAGCGAAATAAGTCAGGCGGAGAAGGACAGATACCATATGTTTGCACTCATAGGTCTAACAGGAGAACAGGAGAAACCTAATGGAGGACTATGGGGAGGGGAAGGGGGAGAGTTAGGGAGACAGAGGGATGCAAAATCTGAGAGACTATGGAATACTGGAAAAGGAACCGAGGGTTGAAGGGGGAGGGAGGAGGAAAAGAGGTGGTGGTAATGGAGGAGGAGGGCACATGTGGGGAAGAGCACTGGGTTTTATATGGAAACCAATTTGACAATAAACTATTTAAAAAGAAAAAAAATCCTCTGAGGGCAAAAATGAATGGAATATGGTACAGATAGCTCCAAATCCTCCTCAAATAAACTTCATAGTCCTTTCAAGCCTGTGGATCGCTGCTACACCAATGGCCTTCCACTTCCAGATTTTCACAGCAAAATCAGGTATCAGTCAGTATGTTTATTAACACTCATGCCCACTCTCCCAAAATTTCACCCTATGTGTTGTGGAGTCAACACCAGAGTGGGACATCTGAACTTCTAGCTCAGCAAGTATTTTACCAAGGAATCAGATGGCTCTCTTTTTAAGCAGTCCTGATTCTTATGGGTGATTCTCTTGGAGCTGCTTTGCTTGGCTCCCCTCAACTTCCAGAGGGTAGGGAAAAAAGCTTCCCACTAAAAAATATGACTATTACCATGAGGTTAACCACTTGATGATTCTAGCCCTCACTCCAGTCCCCTTCTCATTTAGATCCCTGAGGGAGTGTGGGAAGATTGACCATTTCTTCCAATTCTCAAAAACCCTATAGGGAGGTATTTAACCCAGTGATAGGCAGTTGCTTATGGCTCTCCGTAGAAAATGGGACACTTGAAGCCTTTTGATTCGAGCTTTGGCCTTAGTCTAATTCTGGCACAAAAGCAAAACAAAACAAACAAACAAACAAAAAAAAAACCATAATTCAAGATCCCATGAAGCTGGGGCCTCACTACTAAGTCATATGCAGCATTCTTCAAGCCAGATTTCCAAGAAAAGAGTATTTTATCTCAAGTATTTTACCAAAGATATATGTTTCCCTAGACTTGAATAGGTTTATCTGATCTCATGTCTGTCTCTTTGAACTAGACAATCAGTGATTCAAAGGCAGGGATCATGTTTTATCCATTATTATGTCCTCATAAACTAGTACATGCTCAACACTACTGAATAAGCCCTGAATGGATGAGTGAGTGAGTAAGCGAATGAATGAATGAATGAATGAATGAGCTCTCTGGTTTCTTTATCTTTGCCATAGCCCAGGTCATTGATGAAAGTTAAACCAAAGACAAGGACTAAAGGGCTGAAACTTGACAGGGAGGTACAAGACCAGAGTGGTAGATGTCAGGAAATAAGAGAAAGTAGGGCAAGGAAAGATGTGGCACAGTGAGAGGCAGTGTACTACCAGCTAATCACTGCTTCACAGTGAGCCACAAAGAGACCCTGCACATCTCTCAGCAGGCATGTTTCTTCAGCATGCAGGTCTTCTCAAGAAGGTTGGCAAAGAGAAATAATACCTTGGAACAGTCACATAAAAGAGAAAAATAAGGGTAAATTACCTTGCCCACTACCATTCCCATGGTGAGAGTCTACTTCATAGGAGCTGCCTCTCCCATTTTCTGAGTTCTGTCATATGACCCTTTGAAGGTAGTGCAGGAAGTGTGTGGTTCTATGCCCCATTGTTATATTTCCAGAGGCGAGGTGTGACTCGGTGACTCGGTATAGATACAACTTGGAGGCTCAAGGCTTCAGCTCAGACTCCCATTTGCACAAGGTATGCTGACCAGTATGCTAGCAGAGGTGGGAGCTGCAGCTCACCCTGGGAAGCAGTCAGCAACTTCAGGAAAAAAGCAGTCAAAAGTGTACAAGGTTTGTAGTCATACACTTGATTACCACCTTTTCTCCTTTGAATTCACTAAGAAGAGAACAAAAATATTTTGTGACATAGAGATAGTCGGAAACTATACTCAGCAATTTGAAGATACACAACACTGTATTTTACTTAGTGTCCCATCACAACACAAGGATGTTTTCTCTAACATAAGGATACATTCACCTTCTTCTGACAAGAAATTAAGCTCTGCTAGTTGCCCACTCTGATTCTTGGAAGTTCTATTCATTATCTGCTCTGCAATAGGAATGGAACTGCTTTTGATGTATTAAAGCTGCAAAGAACCTCTGCCTATTCCTGGACAAGCCAGGGCACACTCTGTCATTCTTTGATTGCTTCAGAGATCCCCCATCTGCCAAGTCCTTTGAGGAGATCTTCTTGTCCACACTCTATATATCATTCAAGAGGAGGGTGATACCAGGGGCCTTCTGCACCATAGTTCAGAGGGGAGGCAGCAGAACACATAAACCAAACCTGGTATGGACAAAAGAAAGAGGGTAATACATGAAAACATGCAGAGACTCGGTGATTTTCTCATTCATCTTTGGCTGATGGAAAAAGGTCTGCTGCTAAGTGAAGGATGGGCCCACAGTAATGAAGCTGTCTGCAGAGCTGCTTGGCCATGGCACATAGTTCAAAATTACTGCAACTCCCTGGGTGTCAGAACCCATCAATTGTCCCAGACTCACCTGCTGGGCTCAGAGCCATGGTCCATGGGGCTAAAACATCATCATTCTCCCAGATGAGACCCTCAGTTAACTCATCATCACCAGTCTCCCTTTCCCCTCCCACCAAACATTTCCATTGATCGAGTCCTGATACTTCTCTGGGTACAGAGGCATGGACCATAGAGTAGCATCATCATTCTTCCTTACAGTTCACATCCACCAAAGAGTTATTTCCTTCTTTTTCACATGACTTACTGTCCGACAGCCTAGATATCTGACTTCTATGTGGTCTGCATACAGAGTGAGGGGTATAGAAAGTCCAGGAAGCTTTGTTCTGAGCTAAACAGTTCTTACCATCATTTCCATCACTTGGTTAAAAGGTCCTTCCTGTACAGCCACATTCACAGAGTCCTCTCCAACTAAGCCATAGACCATACATTAAAAGGGCACCTTGTCTTTGAATTGGAGGCCACCTCAGAGCTCCTCCAAATCCAACCACCTGCACTTCTCAGGGATCTGGTGTCATGATAATCATGATATTTTCAGTTTAAACTCTCCAAGTGAAGTGAGATGGAGACAACCCCAAAACTGTGACTTTGTTGATGGAAACTACCAATCTCTGTAAATTTTCTCAAAATAGGGAGCCAGTATCTGCTTTCTCTTAACTTTAATACATTAGGCCATGAAACATAAACTGAATTATCCTTTAATTAAGTTGATCCTCAACAATGCAGGGGTTAAGAGTGCCAACCCCTTAGACAGTGGAAAAACCTATGTATAATTTTTGACTCCCCCAAAACTGAACTACTAATAGCCTATAGAGCTATTACTCATAATAGTCTGCTTCAGACATTTTGTATGTTACATTTATTAAATACTTTATTCTTACAATAAAGTAAGCTGGAGAAAAGAAACTGTTGTTAAGAACATCATAAGAAGAGAAAATACACTTTGTGCTCTACTATACTGTATTTATCTCCAAAAAAATCCACATTTAAGTAGACCTGTACTACTCAAACCTGTGTTGTTCAAGGGTCAATTGTAGAATAAGCATTTAAAGGTTAGAGAATCCACCTATCATCTACCTTATCAAGACATCTTTCCTGTGACCTAGTCCCAAGCCCCTCTCAATTCTCATAAAAATGTAGTTTCCACAAACATTTTCTTCCAAATTCTCCAGCATTATTCTTTTTAAATATTATGTGTGGAACTGTACCAAATATTTCAGCCATGATCTCATCAGTGAGACATACAGTGGGACCCTTGCCTTCATGCATCTCTTCTATAAATAATATACAAAAATCATAATAAATATACAAATAGTAAAAGCCACACCATAATTTGGCCCAGAATAAGCTTATTAGCTAAAGCTTTGGCAAGATCTTTAACAAATACATTATTTTAAACTATACCTACTCCTAATCTGTAATGCAGTTTATTTTTTTAAACCTAACTGTACTATTTTATATTTCCTGCCAGTTAAATTTTATTTGATTTATCAGTTCAACTTATTCCTCTCTCTTTGGATACTGTCTCTCCAGTGAGTTGACTTTCCCTCCTGGCTTCCTATCACTCCAAAATGTAATCAATGAGTTATATCCTCATTCCAGTCATTGATAGAAACCCAGAAGGTAGAGGTCTGAGCCTAGAAATACCTCACAGAGAAATAATTCAAAGCTGACACTAATATATTAGCCTATATATTCTTTAAGTATATATTTAATTAGTTGTGAACCCAGGTAATTCCATAGATTTAGCCATCTTCAATTCAATCAATGAAATACTTGCTTAGAATGATGTCTACTAAGTTCCAGGAAATACAAATGTAATAGAATCTGTTCTCTTCCCTTAAAAGGTGCACAGTCTATGGTTGGTTAAGCATCCAACTTCAGCTCAGGTCATGATCTCACCATTCATAAGTATAAGCCCTGCATCAGGCTCACTGCTGTCAGCACAGAGCCTGCTTCAGATCCTCTTCTCCCCTCTCTTTCTGCCCCCCCCCAGCTCACTCACTCACTCCTTCTTTCTCTCTCTCTCTCAAAAATATATAAAAATATTTTTTAAATGTGTACAGTCTAATAGGGAAATAATCATATAGGCAGTACAGCAGTTCCCTATGATGGGTACTATCATACAAGTGGACTTGAAGCCCAAGAGGAGCCCAAGAAGGAATATTGGACTATACCTGAGGTTACTGAGGAAATCTTAAAAAAAAATGAGACTTTTTTCTTTCCCCCTCCCTTTTTTTCTGACTTAAATCTCAAGAATATGAAAAAGTAGAGACTGTAATTTTACTCTTGTCCTGACAGCAAGGGTGGTGAAGAGACTGATTCTATTTAGGTCTCCCTGAATACAGGTCCATGTATACAACACCTTTCCCTCTAGGTTCTTGGGTCCCCATCCCCCAGCTCTGAGGCATGTGTAATAGGTCCTGAAGAGGAGTTGCCTACAATGTATGAAGCATACATGACACAGACAGGTACTGTTCATTCTGGACTATCAGTGGACAATGGTACTGTTGAAGGGAGGTCATAAACATCAATATGAAAGTCAAGTATCAAAATATCATCTGGCAGGTGTGGTAGGATGCTCACTAGCTCTGGCCTCATCCCAGGCCTCTACTCTTTAGTACCTAGTCTCTATGAGGGAAGGTTTTATTTTTATATGACAAAGGATTCTTCCAAACCTTCTTTCTAGCCAACAGTCCCTTCTATTTCCCTGAAGATTTAGATTTTTCAAATCCAAATCCAACAGCAATTTTTCCTGCTGCTTTTTTGATGTGTCTTCACTTATCTAAAGTGATGCTGCAGATAGCCTAGCTGATTCAAGGAGAGCCAGGGTTGGAAGGGAAAAAAGGAAATGTTGTTAGTATTCCAGAAGTATTATCCTGCCTCAGATGAGTAGGCAATCATCAAAAATGAGGAGAGAAAGAACTTATAAACAAAGAGCACAGCATATGCAAAAGGCACAAGAAAGCATAGCTTATGGGCAATTTTTCCAATATCCTACTAAAATGTGGGTATTTTCCATCTAGTACATTCCCCTAATCAAATCATTCATTGGCAAGCCTGTTTAACCAACTGAGCCACCCAGGCACCCCCCATTCATTGACAAGCCTGAACAAAGAAAATCAGATTAGTCCAGCCAGATTTCATTATTTGGAAGTCACTGTTTTCAATAATTTCATCTTCTTTTCCAGAACACTCACTATTCCTTCCTAAATATTTTGTTCCTGAATTTGACCAGATTGATGTCACCTTCATTGATATATTTTTTCAGAATTCATCTCTTCCACTTTTCAAAAAATGTGATTAACCCATTTCAATCATCCAGTATGCTTTTCATTCCTGGAAATTCAATAATAAAATGGAAATTATTACACATTCCTTGGGCACTTACTATGTTGCAGTCACTGTCCTCAGTGTTTGCATATATTAAATTCCAGATTAGTAACCATGCCTTTCTGTTCTTTCCAAAGTGAAGAGCATTTCCTTGGTGAAGAAGACAGAAGCAAAATAGACACTGAAGCACCTCCTTCCTTTTGTCAGTCAATCATACACCATCTGGCCAGGCAGTGACCCCATGCCTTCCTTGTTCTTTTTGCTTTAAATATGGATAAATAAAACCCTCTGTTTTCTAACATTTCACTAAGCTGCACTGATTCTTCATGTTTTCATCAATATTATCCTTGCAAATCTGTTCCATTCTTTGGAATCTATCCTTAAGGTGCATCACTACTCCCGTCTTCCACAAATACACTCTGCCTAAGTGTGAAGCTAAATATCCATTACTAGAAATTGAAAATGGTTAAATTAATTATGGTGCATCCATGACATGAAATGATTTACAACCATTAAAAAATGAAGTAGCTCTCTGTTCTGACGTGGAAAAATATCTGATATCTTGTTGTGTGAGGAAAACAAGTAGAAAACAATACATGTTCAATCCTGTTTGAGTCTTTTTAATGATATACAAGTATCCTCTACTTTTTAAAAGTTCACATTATGCCATTTGGCTTTTTTAAAAGACCTACATTATTATCTGTTTTCACTAATGGAAAGAAATCTGAAGAGGATTTTCACTTTTACAAAAAAAAAAAAAAAAGGTAGAAAGTGAAAATAGCAGTCTGTGTCTGTTTTTGCAGCAAACCCCCATAGAGGCAGCACCCACTCCAAGCAGCAAGAATGGCACTTCTAAGTGACTTCTCAGGTAACGATGCTCAGCATCTCAGTATCAGCCACCACAGCTTTGAACAGTGTTTGTGAAGCACCTGTTCTTTGTCTCTATTTATTTTGTGCATCCATGACAAGATGAATCCTAAGCTAACCAAAAAAGCCTGAAAAGGGTTGTTTTTGGAAACACTCAAAAAAATTTTCCATGTAAATTAATGGTAATTGTTTCTTTGTTTACATCATTTTGGCTTGCACAAGTTTTATAGGAACGCTCTACTTTTGGATAGCAGGAAAAACCTATGTTACTACAGATAATATTTTACAAACATTACACCATTAAATTTAAAATTTCCTCCTTAACACATTGACCCCTTGTAGACTTGAACCCTTAATACTAGGCCATTCATAAAAGTTGAGTTCTTAATATTAAGGTGAGTTCTTAATATCTTTAGTAAAATAATAGGATTGAAAGCCAGACATGATGGACTACTCACTAGATAGTGTTTCATGAAGGGAAGGTCCAGACAAGACGAAATAAGGGACAATTCCAACAATGCTGGACTAAGTAAATAAAAGAAGAAAAGATCCAAAGATCAACTGAACAGACAGAAATCAGAGCTCAGACAAGTAGGTTTCAGTTTTTATCCCAAAGCTTGAGCCTAAAGTAGAAAAGATGACTCCTAAAAGTCAAAGGGAAACATCAAGTTTAGGGGATTCTTACCATGCTCCCCATTTTGGAGTCTGTAAGGAGACCACTGTCCAGGGCACCCTGCACCACTTTAGTGGGGTCAGCATAGTCAAGAGGGTGGAGTAATATAATGAGAGAGAGAGAAGGGGGAGGGAGAGAAATAGAGGAAGAGGGGCAAGAAGAGTGGGAGAAAGATTTAGTTTCAACTCCTGAGTCTCCCCTAGTTCTCATGATGCAGGGACACTCTGAATGGAGGTTGGTCTCATGAGCCTGGCATGCGGTCTACTGTAATGAAAAATAAGGTAACTCTAGAGTCAAGGCTGGCCCCAAGGTTTAGACAGAAGATACAGCAGAACCTGGAAGTGTCAATGATCCATTTCATAGCCACGTAGACACCAAGCTGGACAAAGAAATTGCTTGGCCTAAAAAGACTAGATTATGAGTTTAATAAGCCATCAACTATAGAAACCAGGAAGACAAGTGACATTCATTCAAATACCTGAAAATTTTTTGAAAGACTTTATCCATTCCCTCCTGTAGCCACTTTCCTCCTCTTGTCCCACTTTAGTGAGGAGGTGTGGGAGAGGATGAGGGCAGACACCCTCTCACCCATCCAAACTTGAATAGGGTGACCAACCATCCCGGTTCATCTGGGATTCTCCTGGTTTTAGCACTGGAGGTCCCACTATTTTTTTGGACCCAATTCCAATGTGCGTGGGTAGGAGGGGGGGGTCACGCACATGTAACAAGCTGTGGGAGTCCTACAACTCAACTCAGTTCTGGCACTATCTACCCAAAGATAGCATCAGATTCCACAGGTGAAGGATTCAGTCTTACAAAACTGCCTGGACACCAACAGACACCAGTTGCAAGCCCAAGTTATCTGTGCTTCTGACCAACTCACTATAAATAGGAGGTTCCAACAATACTCTCCAGCTCAGGATGTCATTCACAAGTTCTAGGCTGTTACCAGTACTTAAGACCTACTGACTATAAATCAGAAGCTCCCAAGACCCTTCTTCAGGTTCAATTACTTTGCAAGAGCAGCTCACAGAACTGAAACATTTTACTTATTATTAATTTGTTATAAAAAGACATAACTCAGGAACTATATGGAACAGATAGGTCTGAGGAAAAGGTGTAGAGCTTCCATGATTTCTCCAGAAATGCCACTTTTCCAGCATTTCCCTGTGTTCACTGACCAGGAACCTCTCTGAACCCTGTCGTTTGGATTTTTATGGAAGCTTTATTAGAGTGTCACAAATGACTTAAATCTTTGGCCACTAGCAACTGATTCAACCTCCAGTCCCTCTCTCTTCACTAGAGGTTTTGAAAATGCCAACACTCTATAATCAAGTGGTTGGTTCCTCTGACAACCAGCCCCCATCCAGAGGTAACCTAAGGGCTTTCCAAAAGTCATCTTGTTAACATAACAAAAGACACCTTTCTTTCTCTTCTGACAAAATTCCAGAACACAGCACTAAGCAGGAGCCACCCAGACAAAGAGAATACCTCCAGTCAGACTCCTCATCATCTCTTCATTGAAGTCTTCAGACAAAATTCCACGGATTTTTGCAGCTCTGTGCTAAGAACTGGTCAAAGACCAAATATATATTTCGTATTATAAATCATAATGTCATACCCACATATCAAGAAACTCCTCAGTCTGGGAAAACTGAAATGATTGATTACCATTCTATGTAAGTAAGTATATATTTATGTATGTGTATAGAGAATGGATCTGCAAGAATATACACCAACATGTTAGCTGTACTACCTCTCAATAGTTGAATAGAGTATATGTTGGGGGAGGCTGAAGAGAAATTTATACAGTACTATACGTTCCTATTGTGACAAATGAAATCCAAGCACAGAGATGCCCACGAAGTCACACTACCACTACTTTCCTTTTCAAAAGAATAGTATGTAACCTCAATACGAGCCTTTTCTCTTTTCTAGATTCTCCTGTTGCTTTTATCTGGGCTATTTGAAATATATCCCCTCCTAGAGCCTAAGATAAATGCCTGACTTGGATCACTAAATGCTTTCAATGCTATTATAAATACTATTGTTAATTTTCTACCAAGCTGTCCTTCACTTCTACTTCAATTCTCTTGGCAGAAATAAGTCTAAAATCAGAAATCTCTCTTCATTGTTTTATATTTCCAGAGATGAAATCCTTAACAGGACAAGTCAAGAATTCACCAGGTATTAGAGAAGCCATTTTAATGTCAAATAGGTTAAAAGAAACCACAAAGAAAATGTGAACATTTTTACATTCTTTATGGCTTAAAAGAACACTTGTGAAATCACAAGCCAGGCTCAAACTTGGTGAAAAAATATTATCAGCAAAATATGTTCCCTAATATGTTCTACAGTAATGGGAATATTGAACTCTACTCAAGAAATCTAGACTCTAGTCTCATATATGTTGCTTAATATCTATGTGACCTCAAACAAACTACTTAACCTCTCTGGAGCTCAGATTCTTCCTCTGGAAAATATAAATCTTCATATTTCTGAATACTTCAGAGTATTATTGTTAAAAATTTCATGAGATCACATAAAAACACTGAAAATGGTATAGTCACATAAGACATTATATTGTTTCTCTCATTCATATGTCACCCTCCTTAGTATCAGGTTTCTGAGAATTTGTCTCCCTCCTTTCCTTAAGCCACTAAATACTTAATAATAACTTCTAATATTCTAATAAATAAATTCTTTTGGGTTTGTAAGGTGACTGTTTTCCCCAAGAAGATCACCATTATATTATGAATCACAATCCAGGAAAACAAATCCTGTTCTTCAATATACTGTATATTACTATGAGTAATGAACTGAACATTTGTGCCTCTCCAAAATTCAAATGTTGAAACTACCCCTCAATGTGATGATACTAAGTGCCAGGGCCTCTGGAAAGTTATAAGGATTAAAGTCTTGAGGGGCTTAGAAACCTGGTGTATATCCCCTATATCCTTTCTTCTCTTCCAAAGTGGAGACCTAGCTAAGACTAAGAATGTTGAATCCATCCAAAATCTTTCATTTTGAATTCAAAGCTTTATGTATTCAAGTGTGTGTGTATGTGTGTGTGTGTGTGTGTGTGTGTGTGTCCATCCCAGAAATTTTTAGTGACAGCATATCCCTACATGTATCAGAACCAAAAGGCTATGAATTTGAAGAACCTGATATCTCTGTGGACTTCAATAGCTTCTGATTTCAACAGCTATATCCAACCTCTGTCTCTTTCTCTCTGCCTCTTTCTCTCTTTCTTCCCTTCTTCTGTCTTTCCTTCCCACTCCCCCTTCTACATTCATGCAGAAAACACCAACAAGGATAATTCTGCTTAGTGCTCTTCTAGGAAGCATAAAGAGAAAAAACATTGAGAAAGCAGCCACACCCCAACATGAGACTTCTGGGGATTTAGCATCATTCATACAAAGTCAGAGCCTTCCCTGAAAACTCCTGGAAAGGTTTTGAACATCTAACTTTCCTTAAGGTTCAGGACTGAATTCATAACCAACCCCACAACCAGCGTGTTAGTATACAACTTAAATCACCAAATAATTATCCCTCTCCCTCCCTCCCCAACCCAGACTAACTTGTTAGAAAAGAATTTAGGAAGCAGAGAAGGATTTGCTTTCCAAACCCAAGCCAATAGTAAGATAATATAATTACTACAAGGAATTAAACTAATAGATTTATAAATAGCATGTTCACCAACTCAGAGATGATCAAATCATAAGAGTAATTATCACACCCAGAGGATTAGCCATACCCAGGGTTGCAAGGCCTACATTCAATCCCATTTGTTTTGTAATGTTTTATGATACATGATCTAACACCAATGTCTGCAAATGACCTAATAGTTACACGCTAAACATCATAACAAAAGATAGTAATAACAGTATTTACTGACCATGGAGGACACACCAAGAAGCTAGCAGTATTCAAGTTGGAAAAAGGTCTTTATCAGAACCCAACCAACTATACTATAAAAACTGTCTCAATTAAACTTTTCAATAGTCCCTTCGACATGAATTATGATTATATTAATTAAACAGAGGTTTGATAATCCACCCAAAATTCGTTATTATTCTTTATTTTCTGGAGAAGCAAAAAAAAAAAAAAAAGGTTTGCAAAAATAATTTGCTCAAGATTTATTCAAGAGGTGGCAAAACAGAAATTCATAGCCAGGTTGAGGGGCACTTTGAGCCAGAACACATAACCACTCTCAGATTGTTATGAAATGGGGCACGGCATAAAAAGGGCTAGCTAGTCTTCCATTTTTAAGCAGTTATTAAATAAAACAAAAACCAGACATGGCCAAGGATGTCCATAGCCCCACATGCTGTCAACTCTGGGATCAGCAATAGCACTGATAAGATGAGTAAAGGAATAGATTAAGATAATTTATATTATACAATAGTATTATGTAATACAATATATAATTCGATTAGATGATATATAGGATATCATTCTCTATCACATACCAACTATTACACCTTATATGTTATACATTATGTATTACAGTATAGAAACCCAGTCAAGGACTGTGATATGCAAGGATCACAGATGGCCATCTCAGTCCCTCTGTCTTCAGACAGAAGACAAGCATAATAGAGTTGGAAGTTCAGCTTTCACCTTTTCCTGAGCAACAAAAGTATCACATAGGATGATAAGTCCATCTGAGTAGACTCGTATTGTGCAAGGTTTAAATGCGCTTATGAGAGAGATATGAACACAACAAAACTTGTAAATCAACCCCCTCATATGATGACAATTTGGAGAAAGACTCAACAAACATGCATTACAAAGCTAAGGATGTATAACTGAAAACACGGTCGCCATGGCAGAAACACAACAACCTTCTAGCATGAGGGCCAGCAGGCACTGGGGCAGGGCTCTCCCACGCTCGGTAGAGAAGTAGCACTGCTCTCCCTATCTCAACAGTCTTGCTTTCCAACAGCTTCCTCAAACTTCTCTTTACCAATATTTTAAAAACTACTACTTCAACATATAGTCCCTAATTAAAATAATTTGTAAGAGAAGAACTTGGTAAATTTATTAACTTTCTCCTGCTTTAATACTTCAAGTCATAGGTTAAGTTTTTCAGTTGTAAATGCAATCTATGACAAAGGCAGCACAGGTGAGTAAATGAATACAACTTTGAATGGCACGTGGCCTGCATGGAAGAAGGGGTTTCTGTGACATGGGGAGGAGCAGAGACTGGTGAAGTTGAGCTCCATCTGGAACCAAACACACTGATAGTTAGAACTACATGTTTACATTGAGTTACAAACCACGAGTTTGAACAAGATAGTAATTCCTCAGTTTCCCCATAAACCAGAAGATATGAACAGACTAAGTAGCACAGAGATAACCTAATATAAAAATAGCATCCTAGGGCTCCTGGGTAGTTCAGTTGGTTAAGCATCTGACTTTTGTTTCCAGCTCAGGTCAAGATTTCATGGCTCATGGGTTCAAGCCCTGCATTGGGCTCCAAGCTAACAACGCAAAGACTGCTTGGGATTCTCTCTCTCTCTCTCTCTCTCTGTCCCTCTGTTCCTCTGTTCCTCTGCCCCTCTCTCCTTCTCTCTCTCTCTCTCTCTCTCTCTGCCCATTTCCCACTCATACTCTGTCTCTCAAACTAAATAAACTTAAAAAAAATAGCATCCCCTTCAAAAACTGGCCCACCGTGCTCATCTAGTGTCAGCAACAACCACCATCCTATCTTACAGGTACTATGAAAATGCCCAAGGGGCGCCTGGGTGGCTCAGTTGGTTAAGCGTCTGGCTTTGGCTCAGGTCATGATCTCATGGTTCGTGGGTTTGAGCCCTGTGTCAGGCTGTGTGCTGACAGCTAACTCAAAGCCTGGAGCCTGCTTCAGATTCTGTGTCTCTCTCTCTCTTTCTGACCCTCAAAAATAAATAAAAAACATTTAAAATTTAAAAAAAAGAAAATGCCCAAATATGTCATACTCTCTCACACCTCTATACCTTCACATAGACTGTTTCCTCCATGGATACCATTATGCACATTTTTACCTAGAAAATTTTAACTTACCTTTTAAGCCCAGGTTTAATGACTATTTCCTCTATTAGAAAACATTCTTCTGCACTTTCACTGGTGTTTTTACCTGCAACTCTTGTAGCATTCACAATATAATATTACTATGACTTGCAGGTGTCTGGATTCAAATGGCACACAGATGGCACAGACACAACCAAGGATTATTTTGTCTGAACACTTGGCTTAAAACCACAGAGATAATGGCATTGAAAAAACAGCCAAATCCTTACACAAGACGTCTGGGAACTCAGCATCATTCACAGAAACTGTGCACTCCACAAAGAGAAGAACCGACATTGGTTCCTCTGTTAGGGAATGTTCAAGTACCCACAGGAGGCCTTATTCACTTCATACACTCAGCACTCAACCTGGTGCTTTGTATAAACAAGTGTTCAATGAGCATGTACTTTTGGAGATGACGTTAAATGTCATGATGTTCCTATGAACCGTGCTCTTCTAGTCTTCTGAAACAAGCAGACATGAAGCCAATTGACTGTTGACATGCCTTGGGTCATTGTTTAATAACTGGAAATACTTTGCTAACGTTTCATAAGCTAGAAAACCATTCAGAAATCACATGCCATTTCCCAGAAGCAAACTGATATTCACTGAGCAGTGAACTTTTTAGACCCACTTTTGTGTAGCTAAGACCCCCAAGCTCTCAAAAGAAATAGAGTAATTGTTCTCATGACTTTTTTTAATCGAATTTGATCTATTAAAGCTGAACCAAGAGCTGTTGGCTTTGTAATGAGTAGATATATGTAATTCCCAGCAATGTCATTATATTGTCCCTTAAAGTAGATGACCAAGAGACAGAGCTTGAGTTATTATGCAGGCAGCAGGAAATAGTGAAAGTGATAGATTTCTTTATCTTCAGTGGTAATAATAATGATGATCATCATGTCCGGGATTCCATCTCACAGAATGGCAAATGGATTTCCACGGTCCTCTCTAAAGAATATGAAGTTGAAGCAGAAAAATGAAATATGATGCTATCTGAATGATAGTTGGAGAAATATTACTTAGGACAAAAGCATTAGTAAGAAGACCAATTTCCTAAACTCTTGTTTTTCTCCTGTTCTTTGGTCTCAGGAAATCTTTGAGTTTTATTAATGAGAATTCATGTTTTAATGTCCCCACATGGTAAGTGTTAAGTTACCATGGTCACCCCCTGTCTCTCCTTCACCCGGGATAAAGAGAAAATTAGCTCTGTGCTTAGACTCAATGAACATCCACAAAAAAGGAAAAGCTTGGCTTGGTCACTCTCTTTTTCCTTCAGAATATAGACTCATATGGTTTCTAAACAGTTAAATATGACTTGCATAAGTCTATATACTGAAATTCTTTATTATCTTTCCAAAAAAGATACTATGATGCTGGCTTCCTTTTGTCTCCAAACATTGATAGTATTCTCTACAATTTACCCTTAATTACAACTTTCTCTCTGCTATGAAAAGAAGACCCATTGGGACTTGAATTAGCTGTCAGGAACCCCCAGTTCTAGTCCAGGGCAACTAACCAGCTAGTATACCTTTTAATAGCACTTTCAGGTTTTATGAAACCATTGTTTAATTTGGTCCTCCCAATGGCCTGAAGAGCCAGGATAAATACAACTGCCATTTAAGAGAATACGAAATATCAGCTACAAGAGGTTATGTATGTGGGAAAGGCTTAAAACTCTGGGATTTGTAATGTCACTGGGGTGAGCAAGAGTCTTTGTTCACCTTACAAGGCAGAGGTCTGTGGCCACCCTGTACTAGCCTTGTGGCCCTTTTTCTTTGCTTCCAATGGTACTGGTATCACTCTAATATATTTCAATTCTTTCCTATCAAGTTCCAACTTTTATGTATTTTTTAAAGTTTATTTATTTTGAGAGAGAGAGAAAGAGAGAGAGCAGGGGAGGGTTAGAGACAGAAGGAGAGAGAAAGAACCCCAAGCAGGCTCCATATCATCATCATGGAGTCCAACATGGGGCTTGACATGAACCACGAGATCGTGACCTGAGCCGAAATCAAGAGTCAAACACTCCACCAACTGAGCCACCCAGGTTTCCTTAAGCTCTAAGTTTTATAATCTTAGAGTTAGATAGTTCAATCTGATTTCTTTTTTTGCCATCCTTAAACTTGTTATGTAGACCTATCTATTGGTAGTAGATATGGAGGAAGTACTGATAATTTTAAAGCCAAAGTTCCAGTGGAAGATTTCAAATGTTAGTTGACCCATAAACATCAACATCCAAGAATCACCAAATGAGAACATCATGAGAAACACATTCAGGAGAGGAATACTGAATTTGCTAAGGTCTCATTAGAGCACCCTGGCTTAAGAGATGAGGGCTGTTGTGGGGACCAGATGGACTGAACTGCAAACAACACACCAATACACAAAGAAGGTCTAACCTTTACCTATTATTTGTATTGAAAATGCCAACAATTATCAGGAATTTTGCCTAAGGTTCTGGGGGTCATAGTTGGCCTTTGAGTGTTCCACATTGCCTCCAAAAGCCTAAGAAGGGCAGGTCACAGGTAAAGGGTGCTGGCACCAACTCAGCCCTTCTGATTGGTCTTTCTGCTTCACCATTCTGCATCTTAACTCCTCTTAGTCTGTCTTTCCACACCTGCTAAAAGACAAGGTGGAACAGATGCCAACTAAGATTGCTACCACTGTGAATTCTGTGACTTCTTTTCCTTCTAGAACTTTCTCAGCCTGGCACAGACCCTTCCCTTATCACTGAAGACATGAACAGTCCCTCTCCCACTGCACTCTCACTCCCTTCCAACCCAAGAAATAAGTATTAAAAGGAAACCAAATTTTCCTACTCAGGACTTATCAACAGCTTAAAACTGAAAGTTTCAGTGAGAAATTCCATGTACCAGTTTTATTATAGACAAAAGATCATTACCTCTGTTTACTTGGGGCCCGATGAGCCTCTCTTTAAAGTTTCATTACCAAGGAACCAGACAATTTCTTCTATATATTGAATGCCTGAGTTAACACGGTATTTGTTTTGCTGCCATTCAAACTCAATTTATTTTCTACCCTTCCCTTTCCCTCTCCAGTGCCACTCTGGTGACTTATTGCACACTGTTTGAAACCCCATATATTTCTTAAGCAAGGTCAGGAAGTTGGTTGGAGACTCCTGGTCACCAGTGGGTCAAGCATGTGTTGCTTCAGAGAATCACTAATGGCAGCTGGGAAGAGAAAAAGAATAATACCTTGACCATCTATTTCAGGAAAAAGACAAGACCTGACCAAAAAAAAAAAAAAAAAAAAAAAAAAAAAA
>NC_043710.1:19393924-19449032 GCF_006229205.1 Suricata suricatta | reverse complement strand
GTATCTGCCTCTTATAGCTTGCAAACAGACATACAAGGAGAAGGTTACTCTCTCCAGTGAGGAGAGAACCAGAAAGTCTGTAAGGGCACTGACTCATTTGCTGTATTACCCTCAGTACCCAGTGAAATGAATGGGTGTCCATTGGTGGGCCACAGTCTTCAGAAGAGAATAATGGATACAGACCACACTGGCATCAAGACATGGGTTCGCACCTGGTCCCAGTGAGCAAGCCACCCAGGTCACCAAGTCATACATGCAGTGACCCCTAAGCCATCTCCAGATCCACCAGTTACTTCCAGGCCCCTTTTTAAAAGGTGTGGAAAATTGTTGGATATTTTTGCCACCATACACATGGGTCATAGAAAAGCTAATAAAGTTTCAGAGCCTCTCTGTCTAGATATGCTGTCTCACTGCTCACTGTCCTCTACTGACCCCCAAATTTCCAGCCATGGAGGCTTTCTATGAGATTTACCCCCACTCTAGGCTTTATATATCTTTAAAAATCAATCAATAAAACAAAAATTTGTGTGTTATTCCTATCTGCTGTCAAATTCTCAAACCTTTCTGATGCTCAGGTAGCTGACTCCTTGTTATCATTCATGTTATAGCTCAAATGGGACGTTCTCAGATCTTCTGTAAATATCTAACTTACTTTTGTACCCCTCTATCCCATTACCCTCTTATGTCTTCCTAGAACTTACCACTATCTGAATGTTTCTTATTTGTTTGCTTATTTACTATTTATTTCTTATGCTAGAAAAGTACACTTCAGAAGAGCCAAGATGTTGACTGCATGTTCTCTCCTGTGTCCTTAGATCTTAAAATATGCTAGGCATATATTTAAATGAATGACATAAATGGCCCCTGTTTCTGCAGAGCCTATAATCTATCAGGGAAGGCAAAAATTGAGTAAGTAATTGCAGAACCTTTTACAATCTCATTTGGGAAATCCAAGCCCCAACTCAGACAGCTATACATTTCCCCAAGTAGCCTCCTTGTCCTTAATTCACTATTACATTTGGCTAAGAAAACAGTCCATGTATAAACAACCATGCCACCTTCACCTCAGAGGAAATTGCTTTTGGGGCTAATCTAAAGCCAGTAGTCTAAAAAACTTTTTGGCCACTTATCTTTATCAGTAATCAATTTTTAAGCAACCCTCCAAAAATGTTTGTTTATTTATTAGTTATATGTGTTTACCACAGTGCTAATGTATTATGTGCATTTTAATGCATAAACAAATATTGAAATATAAACAGATAAGACAGAAATACAAATTCTGTTATTTTTTCTTTTTTTCCCTCCTTTGGATCATTTTGTGCACCTCCTAAGATAAGTACAGCATATTTTTTTAATGTTTTTTATTTATTTTTGAGAGACAGAAAGAGTATAAGCAGGGGAGGGTCAGAGAGGGAGAGAGATACAGAATCAAAGCAGGCTCCAGGCTCTGAGCTAGCTGTCAGCACAGAGCACAATGCAGGGCTCGAACTCACAAACCGTGAGATCATGACCTGAGCCGAAGCCAGATATTTAACCAACTGAGCCACCCAGGCACCCCCTATGTACAGCATATTTTGAAGACCAGTAAACAAAGCAAGTTTTACCTAGAAATAAGAGGTTATCAGGCGTTAGAAGTGAGAGAGGGGCTAAGGACAAGGATGCAACACAGGATCATTCTTTGGGGTGCTGAATTGTTCTACCCTGTTTTGTAGTAGTGGTAACAAAAATCTACCCAAGTTTTAAAGGCTGTAGATCTGTATTTTCCAAAAACACTAGATATTACTGAATTTTAATCTTTCTAACGCCTAAGTATGGAGTTAAACACTAAGCATTTAATTTTCTGACCAAGTGAAAAATCCTGTAAAAACCCACATTACCCTCCTTGCTCTACTTTTCCATCCAGAGATCAGAATCACAGGAAAGCACAGGAAATAATGTGCCTTTATAGCCACCTCATTGATCCTTGAACCCTATAGCTGACTATGGCAGATGGCTGCAACAACAGCTTTCACGTCACACGCTCTTCTGCAATGTGACCTTGACAGCCCCTCATCAAGAGGTAGGGTTCCTCTGCCTTGAATCTGGTCTAAACTTAATGGCTCACTTATAACTAATAACATACATGATCTTAAAGACTAAATCAGAAAAGGCCATACAGCTTGAGGACAAGTCTCTTAGGGCATTTTTTTCTCAAAATCTAGCTTTTATGATGAGGAAAGCCCAAGGCACAGACTGGCTTTGTATCTAGCTGACAGTCCCCAATGAAACCAACCATGAGTCATCCCATTCTGTAATGGCTGCTTTTATTTGTCAACTTAACTAGATCACAGAGTGCCCAGATATCTGGTTAAACATTATTTCTGGGTATTTCCAGAATAAATGAGCATTTGAACTTGTGGACTGAGTAAAGCAGATGGCCCTCCCCAATGTGGGTGGGTATCATCCAACCCATCAAGGACCTAACTAGTACAAAAAGGCAGAGGAAGGTTGAATTTGTTCTCCTCTTGTTTGAGCTGGGACACTAATCATCTCCTACCATCAGCACTCCTGGTTTTCAAGCCTTCAGATCCCCAGACCAGAATTTACACCACTGAGTTCTCAGTTCTTAGACTTCCAAACTACACCACTGGCTTTCCTTAGTCTCCACTTGCTGATGACAGATTATGGGACTTCTCAGCTTCCAAATCACACAAGCCAATTCCTTATAACATATATCATTCAATAGATAGACAGATACAAAGATAAAGTATCTATCTATATTGGTATCTACCTATTTACCTACCCACATACCTATCTATATACCTACATAGCCTATTGGTTCTATTTCCGTGGAGTATCCTAAAAATACACATTCTAAATAGGAAGTCCTGAGAGTCCCAGCTTCCAGCTATTTGAATAGCCCCCAGATATGTGAGTATTCCCAGTAGAGGCACCAGACAGCGAGAGCCAAAGCAGGCCAGATCCACCATGTCTGTTTGAATTCCTGACCCAAAGATTCCATGAGCATTATGAAATGGTTATTGTAGTATCCTACTAAATTTTGGGATGGTTTTACAGACAACAGTACTTGTTTCCTATCCATTATCAATTCTGCCATTTTTCCTTAGCAGTAAAACCCTAATTTTGTTTAGAGAGCTCTGTTAAAATATTAAATCTCCAAGGTTCCTTACAGCAAAGAATGGCTAAGTAATACAATCCTAGCCAATGAGAAGTAAGATGAAGTTGCTAGTTAGTGTTTCCAACAATAAAAAAATAAAATAAAATAAAATAAAATAAAATAAAATAAAAATCTCTTAGGACACAAATGAAATAGTTGGTTTCTTTGAGCTCTTGCCTTTTTTTTTTTTTTTTTTTAATTTCCTCATTCTCCCTGCTTAGCATGCAATTTTGGTGCCGGGAAGGGCAGAAACCATCTTGCCACCAGGAAGGTGAAAACTACAGTCTAGAAGAAATGGTGGTGCAAAAATGATACACTGATTTCATCATGATTTTGTGGAGCCATTACACTAGACAGAACTTCCCACCTCAGGCTTCTTGTTATAGGCAAGAAATGAACTCCTCCATGAAGAAGCAACTTTTCATTTAATTTTTCTTTTATACACAGCCAAACATAACTGGTAGCAAAAAAACGTTGCAGGAACTAATAAAACCTAAAATTTTGCTTTGTTGAATATGGCTTTGAAGGACTGGCTTCAAGGAAGGCTCAGAAGGACCCAGTATTTAGTTTCAACATTCTACTATCTTATCTTGAAAATTTTAATAAATCGATGTTTGAACTTAGGTTTTGCAAGTGGAGTCTGATGAGACAATGGAGCATGTAAGCGAAGAGGCAGACAAAATATGTGAATCTGCTGTTTCTTGCCATCCCTTTGCACTCACAATGCCTCCTGAGTAAAGGATTCCAGTAGAGCCACAATGCATGGACATTCAGGGAGGCATACAACATGTAAAAGGTAAATGAGTTACATCTAAGACTAAAAAGGTTGTGATGGAGGCACTCATAGCCCCAAAAGGCCAGTCTTTACTATTTAAACCAGAATGTACTTTAAATGCAGAAAGGCAGCAATGGCATTCTAAGAGAAATAAATGACCAAGGAACCTTATAATATTTTTCTCACATATGTTACTTCCCTATAACAGCCGACCAGTAGTGATGAAAGTGACGACATAGAAAGCTATGGATTAAATTCTACCACCACTCCCCCAATTTATATTTTGAAGCCCTAACCTTTAGTGTGATTGCATAAGGAATTAAGGTGTTTAGGAGGTAATTACAGTTAGATGAGGACATGAGGGTGGAGCCATAATCTGATAGGATTGTGGCCTTACAAAAAAAAAAAAAATGGAAGAAAAAAAAAAGAAAGAAAGAAATGTTTCTCTCCTTGCAGCCATCTCCAAGCCAAAGTGAGAGCTTTCACCAAAACCCAACCATTTCAGACTCCCCAGCCTCCAGAAATGGGAGAAAATAAATGTCTGCTAAGCCAACAGCCTATGGTATTTTGTTATGCCAGCCCAAACTGACTAATACATAGAATGAAAATGAAATAAAGGACAACCCATAGCTCCTTTCCTTTTTAATCCTTCTTTACTTATCAGAAAGGCAAAGGGACAGAACACTGATAGAATTTGGATGCATTGAGAACTACAAGTAAAAGAGTTGAGCTACTACTGTTCTGCATTTCCACTGCTGTGGCAGGAAGAAAATATACGTATATTCATAGAAGCAATGAAATACAAATGTATAATTTCAATGATTCTTTATAACAAGTTAAGTGTTCTTACATTTGCATTTAAAACTGCTATTGCATAAGACAAAAACTGTGGAAGAAAAGAAAAGGCTTTATATTTTAGTACTTTAACAGCACTTTTTCCCAGCTGAGGAGAAGCTTAACATATCTTTGGGAAGTAGGGACCCAGATTTCACTGAACGGAAGGTGATAATCCTTTTCCATGCAAAGGCAAACTAATCGTTTAGACTTCTGACTGCTCCAGGAGTCAGGATGTATACCTGTTGTCATCCAAGTCTTTAGATTTATGGGAAATGGTAAGAAAAGTCAGAATGTAAAGTATTAGTTCAATTTTCCTGGAAAACAGAGAACTGGACAGGGATTCGGTGCTGCTGCTTTATTCGAGAGGTAGAATCCCAGCATAGAATGAAGGAAAAGAGAAGTGAGAGAAAGAAGGAAGCAGTGCAAAGTATTCAGTTACCGTGTTCATGGCTGCAGTGTAGAAAGTCACAGCTGGCATCCAGGCACTTATACATACTCAGAATGGGAACTGCTTCAGTCAGGCTGTATGACAAAACTATGTCCCAAAGGAATCCACTAGAAAGAGGAAGAATTTATGTGCCTGTATCTCCATTGCTTCCTCTTTCTCACTTAACAAAAGCATCCCATTAAAAGTTAACTCACCTATATTTCCAGGATACATCATATGACTCCTTCAGCAGCCACTCAAGAAGTCACATCCTATTTGACCCTACAGTGTCAATACAGAAGTGTCAAGAGGAGCCAGAGACTCTCCGCACGTGGCTGGTGGGTCATGGATGTTAAGGGTTAAGCTAGCAACTGAGAGTCTGAAAGGGGGAACAGGCCATGAACACCCAAGGTGTGTTCAATAAAATGAATGGGTGCAGGGTCCCTCTTGTCACATTCAGCAACATTAGTCTACAGCTAGTAAGACCACAAAGAGAGAAGGAAGGGAACACCAATTTGTTAAGGAAACGACTCTGCCAGCTGCTTGTAATTTAAATTAGGTGTGGGCTTCACAAAATCTTGTGGCTGAAAAACCCAGGCTTTTCAATAACCCCAAAATTGGTTAAAAAAAGAAAAAGAGCAGCCACAAAGCTGCAAGGCTTTCCCAAACACCTTTTATTAAATAGTTCTCTACAAAGGAGAGAAGACTAACCTGCCGGCAATGAGGAGATTAGGAGATGGCCTGCTATGAAAGCCTACTGTTATGAATCGCTTCAGAGAGAAGCCATTAAGCTAAGAGGAAGGATGGTGGTTAGAACACAAAGAGCAATAGGTAAAAAGGAAGAAGAACCTTCAGGCTTAAAAACATCTCTACAAGGTGTGGGATGTTATTAGTCTCACAGGTAATGAATCAGCTGGACACCAGAGGGAAACTTTGCCCAAAAAAAGCTCCATTCTTGGTAACTAATGGTCTGTGGCTACTTAACCTATAAAATAATCCCCATGTCCTTAGCTTCCATCAGCAAGAAATGGGCTTTGAAAGGAGTGATGCCCCTACAAATGACATCTTTCCCAGTGCCTTCCACAAATCTGGCCTTAGAGGATAAATGACAAGACTGTAATCCCAGAGAGTAATGCCGGGGTTGCCAATTGGCTACCACGGCACTGAGCCCAGTAAGTGCACTAGGGCAAGACACAATTCCTACTACCCTGAAGATCTGATGACTGCTCTAGAATGATAGTTCTCCAATTCTAGTTTCTCAATTCTAGTTTTATTATTGTTATTCTCTTCCTTTTGCACAAAGGAAGGAGACAAACAAAAATTGTCATTGCATCTATGCATTATGAGAACTTAAGAACCTGACAAATACTGTGGGACTTTGAACTGAATGTTATAATTGAATGACACTTCAGGAGTGTTGATCAATGTCTGAAACGAAAGGTGTGTATAAATGCTGTTTAACCAAAGGGAAACAGTGCCAAATACCAACTGTTACCTATGCAATATCTGCTTCCTGTTCTTTAATCACCAAACCCTATTTTGTATGAAGTATCAATGTGCGAGATTCTATGGCGTATTGAGGTGACCCTGTGGCACTCTCCTGACCATTGAGATAGCAAGTTTTTAAAAGGAAGACAGAGTCACTTGAATTGTTTCTACTGCTGCTTGTTTCCCTCTTTCCTGTCTGGAATGTGAATGTGATGCTTAGAAGTTAAAGTGCTATCTTGTGACTTTGATAATGAACACAGGATTTAGCTCAGCAGTAGAGCACATGCTTTGCATGTATGAGGCCCTGGATTCAATCCCTGGTATCTCTACTTTAAGATTACCAGAATAGGAGAATAAAAACCACACCACAGATATGAAAGAGTAAAAAGAATTATGGAATTATTGAATTGACTCAGGCTTTTTTAATAAGCAGGGGAAATAAAGCCCTGTAATTAAACTACTAGTTTTGGGGATGATAATGACATGTAGTCAAAAGCAAACCATAATAGTGTAGACCCCAAAATGGAAAAGCATAACCGAATCAAAGCTTTTACCAACAGCTAAAGCAATCATTCCATGAACTGTAGTAAAGCTGGAAATACGGGCATAAGAATTTCTTACCAATTCTTCTTAATAATTAAAAGCCTCCAAACTGGTGATTACAGAGGTTCCTCCCCTTGCCAGGTTGTACCCTTCAGTGCCTGACGTACCTGTCATGTCCACATGTGTATGCAGGAGACGTGTGACTGCCCAAAGCACCTTGCAACACATTAACACAGCACCTTTCATACAAACCTAGTATCTCTGTTGCATGTGGGTTTGATTTTTTTTTAAAGTTAACTACATGGTTAACTACCAAACATGCCTATTTTTTTAAGGCATATAGTCATTCCACTCAAGCCTCTTCAGTCCCTAGATTCTGGGAATGAGAAGAGACCATCAGAACTAAGCTACTCTCCTTTAGACACTGACATCAGTATCATCATGATTTCTCTCCACAACTGAGTCCTTGCTGGTGTTGCAGTGATTGAACCTGGCTCCCTCAGGCCTCTAAGAAAGGAGACCAAGTTCCTGACACTATACAGCCACTAATGAGCTCATGGTCCTGGTAATTATCTAAAAAGGATTACTTAGTGACCTGATTTGAGAATGGTACTACCATCTGTCCTCCCAAAAGATTATTCCTGTCATTTCAATGATATAAATTACTATTGGTTTTCCATTCTCAGCTAGTCCAAACAGAAGACAATGAAAGTCAAACATTTACTAGATGAGAGAGAGTGATGAATCACTAACATTGATCATAACCTAGATGATCAAAAAAGCAGACTAGACCAACGAGAATCATTTCAGGAAGAGAACATGAGAAATGTCTGGATAAGAATGCTACCATGTGTCAACAAGTATCTGATTTCTTAGATAGTGTACCATTTTCTGATATGCAAAAGAGTAGATAGAAGAGGTCAAGAATCAATATTCCTCTTTTGGCCACACTTTTTTGGTCATATTTTTAATGTAATTATTAGACATCAAAGTAGAGGCTTTGAGATAGTTGCTAAAATATAATCTAAAAGCACCTCCCTCTAGTGCAAAACAATATCTATGCTTTAAAAGTCACCGGTATAAGAATGGCAAGTAGAGTCATAAGCTAATGGCAAGGTAAGGGAGCTTCTCCCAGATCTAAATCTGGGAGCTTGGTTAAAGAGAATACGCCAGTAAAACAGTCTCAGAAGGGGTGATCATCAGATGAGAGGACAATGAGATAAATCTTGCACAACCATAGCCTAGAAAAGACAATGTCTAATGTCTAAACAAAGGAGTAGTCAGGGTGTCAAAGGCTGCTAAGAGAGAGCCTATAAGATGAGGATGGAGGTCATCATTGACTTGAGCAAGATGTAGGTCAATGGGGACCTTGGTAAGAATCACTGCAACGGAGGTGATGCAAAAGTTCTTTAGAAAGAGGGGAGAATGAAAAGTAGAAAAGTAGAGAGAGTAACTTTTGACAACTGATTCGAGAAATATTTCTGTAAGAAGAAACAGATGAATAATACCCGTGACTCATGTAAGAAATGAGGGGTCAGAAAGATGTTTTAAACCCATATCAAGATATGCTTGGATGCCAGTGAAAATAATAGAGCAGGGAATTTTTCTGAGATCATTCCAGGAGCAAAATCCTTAAGTATATGAGAGGAAAGTGAACCAAAGTGGAGGCGTTGGCCTTGCCCAAGAACAGGGACACTTTTATTCTTGTGTTAGGTGGAAACACAAGATGAATACAGACTATAGAAGTTAGTGGAATTTTTGTGTTGGGTAAGGTGAATTAAGTTTTGTTTGGTTACATCTTCTTTACAAGGATTGACGTGAAGGCATCAATGATGGAGAAGGAGGTGCTGGAGACTTGAAGACAAAAGAGGAGTTATAAATTCTTGCTGACCAGGAAAAAGGAGCCTATTAGAAAAGTATGTTAGATTTAGCTGTAGTGTTGAGTATCCAGTTAAGATATGCGGTCTTAAATTCAATGTAAACACATAAAACATGGTATGTAATTTTTTCCTAAATCTTTCGTGGGTTGCAGAAGCTGGGAATGAGAAGAAGTTTAATTTTCAAATCCAGCAAGTTCCAACTTCTTGTATTTTCTCTAAACTCTGTTTGAAAACTGGGTTGTTTCTTCTTATTTCATCTTTATTTTCCTTTTATTTTATAACTGCTAAATGCAGGGGGTTGTCATCATCTATATTCTGCCTAAATATCTCCTTACCAAATCTTTAAATTCATTAGCTACTCATCCTGTCTTTCATGGGATCAACACAACAGTTTGGCTAATTGTTCTGCCAATATATAGCAGTCTCATTTTCTCCAGCTTAGCAATTTCTCACAGCTCTTCCCGCCTCTAGTCCAGTCTTATGCAGGCCCTTCTGGCCCCTGGCACTAGTTCCAGGGTCTCCATGTTTTACACCTTTTATTATAGCAGAAGCCTACTACTAGGTGCCAATTTCTGCTTCAATTATGTATTACTACAAAGCAAACTATCCCAAATTAGCAACTTAAAAGAAGAACTCTCTTTCTTTTCACAATTCTTTGGTTCAGGAACTCTGACAAGGCACAGCAGAGTTGGCTCATCTCTGCTTCACAGGATATATGCCAAGGCCGAAATATACTAGACGGCCTCTTGACTCACATGTCTAGCACCTCAGCTAGGATGGTTCACACATCGGGGGCCTAGTTGGAACAGCTTGACTACAGTCACACATCGGACACAGTTCTTGTTGTCAGCTGGATTCCTTAGTTCTCCATGTATTCTCACATGATTTCTCTCAAACTGTTGCTCAAGGCCCCCCAGTGCACAAAAGTAAAAGCTGCCTGGACTTCTTTATGGCTTGGGATTGAACTTGCAGTGTCACCTGTGCCACATTTTATTGAGTAAAGCAGGTCATAGGACATCCATATTCAAGACAGTGATCTATTTAAGTGCATGAATACGGTGAAGCATGGTTTACGAGGGCTACCAACCTAGCAGTGTGCCCCATAGACTACGGATGTACACAGAGACAGTGGGGCCTATTTCAATCTGTAGCAGCTTTTGTTCCTTCAACTTGAATCATTTCACCTTCTACAGCAATACAGGGACTACCTGAGTCTTGTAGCTATTCTCTAACCATATTTGGCTTCTTTTTTCTTTAAATCTCTTCAGCACTTGGTCAAGTAGCCCTCCTGTACCACTTATCCTACTCCACATTAGAGCACAGCTACTTACACTCTTGTCTCATTCCATTAACTAGATTACAAGCATCTCAAGAAGAGAAACACCTCATGTTCAATGCTTTAGTCCTCCACTTCCACTCCCTGTAAGTAGCAGTGGCTCTACAGCATTCCTAGAATGGGTCTTACAGAAGCTTGAGGTCTCTAAATGTCATAAGACCTGTTGAAGGAACAGGCACTGCAACACAGAGATGAGAGTCATCAAGGAGTTCCAGCCTTTTAATTCATTGCCATAGCTGCTATTTATTGAACACTTCTCCTCACAAGGCACTGCAAGTGAAGTATTACTAATCCTTTCAGGAATACTGCAAACTGAAGAGGAACATCTCCATTTTATAGATGATGAAATTAAATTCAGAGAGGTTATGTGACTTGCCACCAGCCATTAAATTATTAAACCTCAGATACCCCAGGTCTGTCTCATTGCTGAGCTAACATTCTTTTCACATCTTCACACTGACTGTATCTATGAAAGGCTGCCAGAAAACACCAACTCTCAGCTGACTTAGGGGTAACGCATTCAGAACTCTACTCACATGAGGACTCATGCTTGGTCGAATGCTCCACTGGTACTGCTTTGAAATAATTTGAAAACATGAGGCCTTGCATTTTCCTTTTGCACTGGGCCCTGCTAATGGTGTAGCTGGTCCTGTTGGTGCTTATCTGTGAAACCCTTTAACAGGCGGCACTATGGCTTTCGGTTACTGTGGGGGTTGCTTATGTCTGTACGAAGTCAGTGAATAATGACTAGTTATTATAATAATTAGGAATAATTTCCTAGTTGAAAATCTACCCCCCATTATTGTTCCCCAGAACACTGCCTCAAAACATTCATTCCCTTAAGTTGACAAAAGACTCACCCACAAACTTTTTGTTCAGCCCATGATCTCACTTCATTCACCTTGAATACTCTTTTTATTTCTCTCCCTGTGGCCAACAGTTTCCAAAAACACTCTTTTAATTCCCCTTAATACTGTTACAAGGACATTCTTTAATAAAAACTCCAAATCTATACTTGTAAGGACATAAATTATTGGGTGATTATTCACAACACAAAGGATTACTCACCATGGACTCCTTCAAATGTACAGTGGGAGCTCATGCCTTGTTTACGAGCCATTAACCACTTGAGCTTGATGGTGCAGAGCAACAAATGAGAGGACTGGCTACTCCAAGGCTGACCACTGGAAGGTGTGGGGCCTAAGCTGAGGGCATGGGACAGCTGAAAGCAGGGAAACAGGCTGGAGGGAGGACACTGATGGGGAGTTAGAGTGGGAAAATCCACCACATCTGAACAACTTGTAGACATTATCTTAAAGGTGCATGTGGGGCTCAATTAAAGGTGAATGCTAAGGTTCAAACCAGGTGTAGGAGTAGGGTGTCATCCCCAAAAGAAAGTATTTAGAATACTGAGTGGATTGTCTAATAATTTGAAACAGCTTGACTAAACAACAGTATCTTGCTGAGATAATGACAATATGAACTACACAGATTTCTGTGCATCTCCACCTGAATCATCTTCCTCAGGCAGGCCTCATCATTATCTGATGACAGTCTGGTGGTGCACCCCAATGATGAAAGAAGCTACAGGGTTCCAGGGTAATAGCCTTTGTCTTCAGTGTACTCTGGAGGGCTTTTGAGGCTGGCCCTTGATTCAAAAGTATATGAGACAGCTTGACCCAGGGCCATTAATTGTGAATAACAAATACATGGTAGAGTTCTCCCAACCCCACTGTCATGACACAGTGACACAGGGCACTTATAGTTCAGTGCTTATGCCAGTCAACTCTACTAGGGGAAGGATGGCCTAGAGTAAGAAAGCCCTCAGTACCCATACAAAAACCAAACTAGAACCCTTCCTACCTCCAAGACTAAGTTAAGAAGGAACAAGGATATCACCTACACATTGCAAATTCTATATTATATGCTTAAAATCTTCCATAGGTTTCCCATTAAGCATAGAATAAAATCCATCCTCTCACCATGTCTTGTCTTACCTGGCCTAGCCTCCCCAGCCTCACCTCTTTCCATTCTCTCTCCCACCCATTCTCCTCTACCCACACTATTCTTCCTGTTGCATCTTGAGTAGATCATGCTTATACCCACCATGTGGCATTTGCACTTAATGTTCCAGCTTCCAGATCCCCTCAGATACTAGATATTTCCATGAGTGACAACTTCTTGTCATTTGGAGATCAAATCCAATATAACTCTTGAAGGGGTGTTCTCTGAAAAGATATGGCTTATCTGTTTGTACATTTTGTTGTCTGTCTCTCTCCTCTAAAACCTGAGCTCTATGAGAAAGGAAACTGTACTATCCGGTTTGCTGCTAAATTTCCATTTCCTAGAATAGTGCCCTGGCACATAGGATGCAATTAATAAATATTTGTTGAATGAATACATATATGAGTATACTATCAATATTTAGTTGCAACCTATAGTCTAGGTGCTTGAAATTAAAGTACTGGTACTAAGCAAGGCATGGCATTGATAAAGCTGAATTGGGATGGGATGGAGAGAAAAGAAGGATACAAAGGACAAAAGAGAAATATACCTCTTTCAAGGACAAGATGAAGGAATCTCTGATCACCCAGTGCACTGTGAGGAGACCCTGGGCCACAAATGATGATCCCCATGAGTCTCCAAAATTTGGTGGTGCATACTGCTGAGCCCTGTAGCAGTTAGAAGCAATGGACTAGATGCACAGAGTTCCATTATAATATAATGCAGACAAAGAGGGGTAATAAAAATAAGGCAGGAACAGAATGATGTATCATATACCATTTACATAAGTAATACAAAAATATAAAGCAAGAAAGCTCATTTTACAGCATCACGTACAAAAATGTATACATTAAAAACATAAGAATGGTGTCTGTGAGGAGGGAAAGAAATGAGAGTGGGAAAAAGAGATAAGAGAAAGTGAATAAATTAAATAAAAATGAGAGAGGGCTTGGATGGATCAATGACAATGATATTCCATGAAATGAGGATCATGCTTAATTCCACCCTCTACACTTGAAGTACAGAAGAAAACAGAATGCTATTTTCTGATTCAGGTCACTTTATACAGGGTGCTAAAATTCAGGCAGAGGAGTTTGAACTTGTCGAAATGCATTGAGTATCTCTGAGCCTGTCCTGATTGAGAACTACTTGAGATTCCTCCAGAGTCTAAATCTCAAGACATATTAAACATTAAAGCTACTGATTTTGAGGGTGGGAGAAAGGGGACACAAGAAAGCACTCAATGGCTGAAGGTCATGGCCTATACCCACACAGAATCCAAATAAGCCACAGAAAAAAGAAGGAGGACAACAAGGGTCCTGAAAATTGCGAGCCCCATGATGGTCAATATGGACTCATTTCAACCATTATGGAGGCCATGGAGATAAGACAAAGTAACGTGTGATAAAATCCTATTATTTGCCAGGTTGAGAAATGGTATTCTTTTTATACCATTCATTCATTTGTTCATTCAGTCAACCACTATTTATTGAACACATGTTAAGTGTCAGGGATTTTCCAAGCTACTAGGAATACAGAAGTCAACAGTCTCATTTCATGGTTACATAGATACATAATAAACAAACCAAGTTAATAGAAGAGATGACTGCTACATAAAGAATTGAAACTGGGTGATATAAGAAAAGGTGACTCTATGGCTCCTTCAGTTTGTGTGGACAAAGAGACACAATGATTCAATGCCAGCTTCTGGTATTTGTTTAGATTCACATCTCAGCTCTGTGTCGATTGGAGTGAGTAACTTGGGCAAATTATAAAGCCTTCTGGTGCCTGAGTTTCCTCATCTGTAAAAGGAGGGGTAGTGATTTAGCCCACCCCATAAGGCTGCTGTGAAGATTAAATAAGTTAGCATACATACAATACTAAAGAATGTTCTGGGCACTTGATAAATGGCTAATAAATGTTGATAACAATACTGGTGGTGATGATAATGATGGAGGTGGTGGTGGTGAATAAAGCTGACACATGTCTGACAAGAAAGTGGCATGCCAAAATTTGGGGCAAGAACATTCCAGGCAGAGGGAAAGGCCATGATAAACTGGAAGAAGTTTGGCATGCTGCAATAAGGAAAAAATGAGTAGGGTGTTCAGATCATGATGGACAAGGGAAAAGTGTTGGGTAATGATGTCAGAAAGGCAGGAAGTGGCCTTAATCCAAAATAAGGGCCTAAGATTTTCTTTTAAATTCTGTGAGGAACTGGAGCATAATAAGAATGAAAGTAATGTGATTCTTACAAGAACCTTATGAGAGACAATGTTGTCTGCTAACAAAGTCTCAGTGTGGTTCAGAAAATTAACCAATGCTACGTAGCTATTAACTGGTGCAGCAATAATTAGGAATCCTGGTCTATCAGACTCGAGTCCTTCACTCTGCCCAGCATCCTATTTTATACCAAGAGGATTTCTGAGTAATTCCCCTCCTGCCAAATTTGGCTTCACACTAATGGAAACAACACTCTGTAAACATTTGGCGAAAATCAGCATGGTAGGCACTTAGCTTTCTGTACTCTGCTCTCCTTGAGTTCCTACAGAGGATAACCAGACTCAGCTGGCCAGGTGTTCATGCATATGAATTGGTTAACACATCAAACTGGCCCTCTCTTAGATGCCAGGCTTCTAGTGACGTCACATGTGGCTTGATACAACTGGTGCTAACAAGTTGCCACCCAGCTCTTGGGATCTGGAAGTCTTCCCTTTCTAATTGGCATGTTTGATTACTTGAGAGAAAATTGCTCCACTTCTGTTGTCCCCAGCCAACTCCAAGTGGGAGGAGAGGGAGAAAAGGAAAAAGAAGCAGAAAGAATGCCAGAAAATGTTACCATAGTGATTACGTGAGCCGGTTCTTTGTTCCCAGGAACACATTGTTCTGAGTTTGTTTTTGTTATTTTTTTATTTTTTTGCTTTTGCACCATGAAGAACTATCTGAGAGACTTCAAAGACAAAGCCTGAGGACTGGCAGCAGCCCTTGAGATTTCATTGTGGAGCAGCACTCTTCTCTTTCCACTCATCAGTAGATCCGTGAGCCCATTTCAACTTTTCAGCAATAAACAACAGTTAAATTCATAAGAAAGTTAATAATAATAATAGCAACCCTTTTGATGTGCCAGGCACTGTGCTAAGAGCTTTGTATGCATTATTTCATTGAATACAGCATCCTACAAGGTGCAAGGAAATGGAAAGTGCTAAGAGTATACAGATGGGGCTCGCAAGTGTCTGCTTGGGCGCTGAATCCTACCTATCTAACTTCAAACAGCATAGGCTGAGCCACTCACAACACTGAGAAATTTTATGTTAAGTACTGTGGGTGACTCAGATAAATCTGAATCCTTCCCTTCAGGGAACTTCAATTATAGAGATATAGAATCTTTCTAAAAGAGATTCAGCTGAACTAAAGAAAAGTAGAGTAATGGAGAAATGGTAAATACAGAGCCATCCTCCATCCCTCTCTCTAAGCAGACATCACTAATCAACCAAAATCCTCTACGTGGCATCAGAACGCTTCTTAACACAGCCTACTGGTCAACCACTAACATTAGTTCAGTAATTCATTTCCCAATAAATAGTTATCTAATATATACTATGATCTAGGTACTAGGAATACAGAGATGAGAAGGTCACTGCCTTCTGGATTCCATCCAAATAACATTTTTACTGAGAATTTTCCTGTGATTGTCCTCACATATCACTTTCACTGCAGTGTTATATCTCACTTGACAAGTATTTTCTACCCAGAAATAGTTTCAAGAGTTACTTGTCCTTTTTTCTCTATGAAGCACTGGGTGATTCAGTCCACATTACAGATTGAAGCCATGACCTCACTGAGCATTCTACTATAATTTATTCCAAAAGCTCTCCGTTTTGACTGAAAACCCATGTAACACCTCCAACTGTTGGGAGAGTAAACTACCCTGTTTTATTGATGGTGTGGTTGGATATATGACACGCTTTAGCAAACAAATGTTAGCAAACATGATGTGAACAGCAGCTCAAATGTCCTGTTTCGCATTGCCCCGCAGTGCTCCTATGATTTGTCATGAAAAGAGCCTGCCTAGGAGAGCTGCTAGTACAGGGGGAATGAAGAAACATGTGGAATCAACCTGAACCTAACTCACAACTTGGAGCCAAGCCCAGCCAATTCCCAGCTGAGCCCAGCAGTTACAGCCAACCTGCAGACCTGTGAACAAAAAACAAATGTTTATTGTTATAAGCCACTCAGATTTTGAGACTGCTCTATGGTCAAAACTACACAATACATAACTCTCATTTTCTTCAACTTTACATTCCTTTAACCTCCATTTTTAGGCAGGAGCTATTGCTTTCTCATTGGGAACCAGGAAAAAAACTTTCATCTCTTTGTGAGAGATCACCATGAGCTTACAACAAAGCCAGTGTAAGATGTAGATACCGGCCCGTCCATGAGTTGCATTCACCAGCTAGGACTAGATGCATTTTCCAATATGAATAATTCATTTCAGAAGATTAAATTACATGCTACAAAGTTTAAGGTCAGGTCATCAAGAGTCAGTTAACTTATTTTATCAGTCAGAGTCTAATCTGGTAAAGAGCAATCACTATAGCTATTTAGAGTAGAAAGAGCATTACTATAGAAAAATAGAGACTTGCTGGGACACCTGGGTGGCACAGTCAGTTAGGCGTCCAACTCTTCATTTTAGTTCAGATCATGATCTCACGCTTCGTGAGATCAAGCCTCACAACGGGATCCAAGCTGACATTGTAGAGTCTGCTTTGGATTCTCTCTCCTCTCTCTCTTCCCCCGCTCATGCTCTCTAAATAAATAAACACTAAACAATAGTAAAAAGAATATGCTCTGAACATTTAAAAAAAGAAAAATAGAGACTTGCATGACACCTGGAAAACTGTAGGAACAAAGGGCAGGAAGGCTGCTTTCAGGAAATTCCAAAGTGCAGAGATGACCAGTAGTCATGTGCTACCTACAGCACCAAAGTAGGTGACTCTCAAAAGGATGCTCAAAAGTCATGGGCAAAACATCATCCTGCCATCTCCAGTGCCCACACACTGGCCCAGCAGAGGAACAGCAGCTTCGTTTCCCTTCCACCTTCCAAATCTCACACGAGGGCCTCTCATGGACAGACTCTAACCAGAATCCTGCACACCAGGAAGTCCAGGCTCCAGGCTTCCACCCTCTAACACAGAGCTGAGCTTGGAAGGGTGAGGATGAGACCTAGCATCAACAATCTCTCTCATGCTAACCAAACCCTGATTCTCATTCAAACACTGTATTAAGATCTAGGGACTCAAGGTTAAATAGAACAGATATAACAGCTCCTACCTGCAAGGAGCACAGAGTCCAGGGGCACTTTTGCTCAAAAGCCACTGAAATCTGGTGAATATCAATGAAAATTACAATATGGTCTTATGATGTGGTATGCACAAAGCATTAAGAAACAGTGATTCTTATCCATCTAAGGAGATAAGGGAAGATCTAGAAAATTTCTCAGCGCTCGCATGCTCGCTCTCGCTCTCTCTCTCTCCCACACACACCCCTCCCCCCCCCACACACACACCTGGAAAAACATTGCTCATCTGATATACAGAAATCATCACGTAGCCCTAAGGACAAGAATGGAGAGTAGAAATATAAATGGAATTCTAGAGTATTCTAGACCATTTAGGGTCTGTTACCACAAAAGTCATTAGAATTAGCTGCCCTTAACCCAAAATTGATTCTTAGGAGCAACATCAAGAACTCAGCTGATATTCTTTCAAAGTCTGAGCTTCCTGTGTAATACTTTAAGAGTTCAGGAAGGAGCTAACTTCATTTTTAAGACAGCTGCTTTCTAAATGCAACTTGGGTGTTCCATGTTAACCCACTATGTGACTACGTTAAATTAACCTTTTTTTTTGTATGAAGGGTTTTCCCTCATTTCTTTTTTCATGAATCATTTTTAAGCCCTGAAGGCCTGACACCTTCATGAAATCCTGAGGTGCTATATGTTAACAAAAACATTTCCAAATGGACAGTGGGTAGATAGGTAGTGAATTAACTGGAATCCATACAATACTGCACTTTAAGAAAAAACCCCTGCCATTTCTACCTTTGTGATTTCTCTGGCAAACAGAATTTTTATATTCTAGGTTTTAAAACCACATACTAGAAAGCCACAGACATCCAGTTTCATTTAACACCCTCTTTTTCAACCAACCCTCCAGAAGCCCGGAAGCCACCCTTACTGAAATGGAAAACTTAAGGCTTGCATTTGTCAGCAAGTTTGCATACAAACATCATTTTAAATGTTCTATACTTGCTTCAAATCAGTTTCCTTGAACTCTCACATGAACAAAGGGCATCAACCTTAACATTTACGGTGACAAAAATCAATTCAGATTATTTTAAGTAAAAGAGGAAATTTCATGTCTCCTGTCACAAAGAAGCCCCAAGACTTCTTGCTTCGGGCATGCCTGGATCTAAGACTCACACAGTGCTCGCAAGAATCTGTCTTTCAGCTCTGCTTCCTCCTGTGTTGGTTTATCATAAAGTAGGCTCTTCTTAAGCAAATGTAAGCCAGCAACTCCAGGCTTTCATTCTACCAGATTACCTATGTCAGGCAAGGAGAGTGCCTCTTTCCCAAAAGTTGCAATTAAAGTCCTACAGCTGGTGCTCTTACGACTAATTTGGGTCCCTGACCCAATGCTGTGTCTAAGGGAATAATGTACTATGACCAGGGATAGGTCACTGGTACCCACCTGGGTCAGCCTCATTAGAACTACCCAGGAGGAGGGACACACGTACATACCCCACTGAAGATATCTGCTACAGTTCTTAAATGTGATAGTAACTAGCTTTCATTCGATAGTTGGTTATGTTCCAGGCACCGTGCTAACCACTAGGGAAGCATTATCTTACTTAGTCCTCACAATCACCCCATGCAGTAGATTCTATTAATTATCTCTGTTTTCAAGATGAGAAAACCAAGATATTGACCCCTTTGCCAAGGTCTACCCTTCTTTAAGGCTGCCATTGCTTTCTTCCACATCTAGCAAAGGAACAGTAACACCTCGATTTGATCAACTGGCTCTCTCAGGCTGATATGCACTTTAATGGCCCCTCAACCTGGGCAATGTAGCATGTTGTCTTCTGTTAATGGAATTCCTGGCATCAGCAGACACTGGGAATGAGTAGCTGATCCTAAGATTCTACAGTTTATGACTTTGCCTCCATGAAAGGCAAGCCCTATGTTCTGTCATCTTGCAAAGCCTGCTTTCTGATTTTTTCCTTTTTGAAATTAGACATATGAACTAGGTAGAAGAAAGCAGGAAAAGAGAAACACCAAAGAGTCGATGATTTAAATACTGCCTGAAACAGAGCACACTCACATCAACTCAGTAAATATTTATTAAGGGCTCTCAGACTTGCAGCCAGACCTAAAAGAAAAGAAATCAAGCACAGTTTGTGTAGATGGAGACTTATGCGAACAAAATTAGAAGTGGGGGGATTCTTTATAAAATACCTTCACCTGACAGAAAATAAACCACCTGCATTCTTTGTACATTTTGAAAATTACTTGATTGACAGGAATGATTTGAGCATATCTGAGCAGAAGTCAGCGTACTGTATAAAAGAAGATGCACGCAATATACAATAATAGTGAAAGAATAGCTACATGAAATCACTTAGTGAATGACATGTGGAAATTTGATAGACACTCTTCAGGTGGATTAAAGACCTAAATATAAAAAAAAATCCATAATAGCAATGAGAGAAAGTATGGCTGAATATACTATGTCCTTGAGGCTAAAAACTTTAAGACAAAGAAGCCTTTAGAAAATAAAAAATAAATGTATTATCTGACTATACTGCAATTTAAAACTTCTGCATGACAAAACACAAAGTGAACATGGTTTACAGGTCCAAAGTAAACTGGAAGAAAATATTTATAAGATACATTACATGACAGGAGGTTAATGTCTTAGCTATCCTAATGACTCCTAGAAATCAATAATACAAACAATTCAATAGAAAAATGGGCAAAAATGCAAACAGATAATTCATAGAAGAGAAACTATGAGTGGATAACAGAAATACAAAAAGATTTAACCTTTCTTGTGATCAGGGAAATGCAAATTGAAACAATGGTGCAATACACTTTTTTCACCTATTAGATTGGCCAAAAATATTGAAGTGTGATAATATTAAGCACTCATGTGGATGAGGTGAATCAGGTACCTTCACACATTGCATGCAGAAGTGTGAGTTTGTACAGCCCCGTTGGAGAACAATTTAGCCATACTGATTAGAATTTTCAATGCTCATATCCATATTTTTAAAAGGTATATAAAAACATTTAGTAAAGCATTGCAGTAATATAAAATATTAGAGACTACTAACTATCCTTAAGTAAGAATATGGTTGATAAAGCTATGCCATACCCAAATCATAAAACTGTGTTCAGTTTTTTTTTAAAAAGACTATTAACTGGAAGTGACAGAGAACCAGTATCAAGATAGATACATTTTGAAAGAAAAACGAAAGTTCCAGAATATGTGCTTTATAATACCATTCATTATTTGCATACATGCATTCACAGTTGCAGTAGTTAGTAAGAATGCACAGATTATTATTTACTATAATGATACAGAGATAGAGATGTTGTTTAAAAACAGATGTAACTAGATGGGTCTAAGAATGATACATATCAAAATTCAAGAATATCTAGGAAGAAATCAGGGCCAGCGGACAAAGACACTTCTGGCCTTATCTGTTAAGGTACTCGTTGTATAGATATTTCATTCATCTCTTATTTATGAAACTGTAAATAATATTGAATTTTCTCCAGATGGTTAGAAATCACATATCTTCAATTCTACAAATATTTATCAACTCTTTTAAGTATTATATAACATGTAGAACCACAGGGAAAAAAATAAACATAAAGAGTCTGTCTCAGCCTTGCTCAATTTTTTTATTCATTTTTAAAAATTCATCCAGTCACAATCTTACTGACACCTATTATGAGCCAGGCCCTTTCTCAACAGCATAGATATGGGAAACAAGTAAGAGTGGGAAGGAAGGCTGTCCTCATGAAGCTTACATTGTAGTAGAGGAGAGAATAATAAATAATCCCATAAAGCAATAGGTGGCAATAAATAAGAAAATTAAGATAAAAGAACAAGAGTCCATTCCCTGTGATGAACAGAACTGTTTATCCATTCAGCTTTTTGGAATAGCTGCTCTACGGTCTCATGATACTCTCTTCCCAAAGAGAAACTTAGAAGGAGGGGGTCAGGGATGAACTATAGCCCATTGCTGCAGTTGATCTTGGGGCCAGAATTAATATTCAGCTTCTCCTTCCTCCATGCTCCATTGAATCCCTCACCCTCATCTATCACCTCAGCAGGTCTTGACTACCCAAGAATGGAATTTCTAACTCAAAAGAGAAATAATTGTATGATTCTGCTAACTATTGCCAAACTCCCCTCCATAGAGCTTGTACCATACGGAGTTCCCAGCAGCAATGAATGAATGAATGAATGAAAGCACCTATTTCCCGACAGCTTTCCCAAGAGTTTGTATCAACAACTGCATCTCTCTTTAAGGTTTTAATCTGCATTTCTCTTGTCATGGGTAAGACTGAGCATCTTGTATATTGTAAAAAGCCTTTTGCATTTCTTTGCTATTATCTTTCTGTTCATAACTTTATCCCATTTTCTATAGGGTTGTTGGCATTTTTCTATTTTCAGAAGTTCTTTTTACATTAGAGATAATAATCCTTTATGATAAAAGCTGCAAATACTTTTTTTAATAGTTTATTGTCAAATTGGTTTCCATATAACACCCAGTGCTCTTCCCCACAAGTGCCCTCCTCCATTACCACCACCCCTCTTCCCCCCACTCCCCCTTCAGCCCTTGGTTCAGTTCATTTTCAATAGTCTCTCATGATTTGTGTCCCTCTCTCTCCCCAACTCTCTATCCCCCTTCCCCTCCCTATGGTCCTCTGTTAGTCAGTTAATCTTTGATAAAGCAGGAAAGAATATCCAGTGGAAAAAAGATAGCCTCTTTAGCAGGTGGTGCTGGGAGAACTGGACAGCAACATGCAGAAGAATGAAACTAGACCACTTTCTTACACCATACACAAAAATAAACTCAAAATGGATGAAGGACCTGAATGTGAGACAGGAAACCATCAAAACCCTCAAGAAGAAAGTAGGAAGCAACCTCCTTGACCTCAACCACAGCAATTTCCTAAAAGTTGCAAATACTTTCTAAAAGCTAACATTGTCAAAGAGGCATGCTGAAATTGAGTGACTGTGGCATGCAATCATGTGAATTGAATGGATGCAGAAATTCAATGTGGGAGAAAGTGTTGGTGTGTCTCCTAAGAGGTTTATGAAGCTGAAGCAGAGTCCTCACTAGAAAGAACAGGTTATGAATCATGTACAACATTGTAGGCAACTGAGAATTGATTTTGAAATTCAAGAAAGAGATTGAAGCTAGAGATATAAATTTGGAAAGTGTCAACATAGAGATGGTATTTAAAGCTATGGAGCTGCAATTACCTAGCGTACGTAGAGGTAGATGGTACATAATTCTGTAGTCACAAATGTACATATAAACATATTTTAGGTGATGAGTGACACCTGTGCTGCATCTGTAGTCTAAATCATAAATTTTGTTTCTGCCAACAACCCTATAGAGCAGTGAACACTTAATGCCCTGCTATAGTCATCTAATGAGTCTAGCAACTGAATGAAAGATTCACTGGGTTTTATCACAATTACTCCTTTTGAAAGATAAATGAGAAAAACAGGTATGTTACCAAAAGATAGGGCTGTTCAGAGCAATGTGCCAAAACACTGCAATGTTTTCGACACTTCAGGAAAGGAGGATTATTTAGAAACCAGAAACTTTCCCAGAAACCAGAGAAGAGGGAGAGAAAATCAGCAAAGCATCGCGTGGCCTAGGAACCTCTGTATATTTAATTGCTGGCCATCTCTTCTTTATTTCTAAGGGTCTGGAACATCTGCTTTTCCTGCAGAGATAGGAGGTGTCCAGTGTGAAAGTCTGATCAGGGGGTGGAAGTACCTGCTAGCAAAGAGAGAGCCAGGTTGCTGGAGTCCTGGAACCAGCTTCCCCGACATCTGGAGTTGGTAATTAAACCTCTCCCAAGTGGACAGTTGTTTACATCAGTCTAATGATCAGAAGTCTATCTCTGGGCAAAACATTGTGCATTTCCAATAAGCATTATAAATATTATACGGCATCTTTGAATATATCCTTTCAGAGTAATGTCAGTGGATTTTTATTCTGGCATAAAAATGGGTGTGGGCAGGAAGGTCAGGGCAGTGTGGAGGAAAAAGAAACTGCACTGAGGTCAAGAATGTCAGATTCTAGTCCTAATTCTGCCATGATGTGGTATGGAGGAGGGCAGGTTACATGGAACATCTTCATAATAGAACTGTACTGAACTAAGAGGGAGGGAAGAGACATTTACAAGATAGCTAGTTTCATGTTCTCAACTTATAGTTACAGAAAGCATGGCTCGGCCCTTTCTAGGTTCTCTTTGGGGAATCAACATCTTGCCAAAAACATGTTTTCTAGACTGTTCTCTGCCATAAAATTTTAAAACACTGTACTGTCCCTGCACATGTGTACTACAATGCCAGTGACTAGGTAGATAAGTCTGTTGTAGTCTTAGGTGAGAGGTTAGTAAGCTCATGTACCTACAGGTCTAAATGTGCACACCACAGTACAACCTAAAGGGAATAAAGGTAATCATTGATTCACCTGGATCCACACCAAAAACGAGGTGATATTCATCACCAAACCCCAACAATACTTGGGCATGATAAACTGAACATTCTTGACAGAAGTATTTTATCTGGAAGAATGGATATCAACACACTATTACCCACATACTCAGTACCAGAGAGTCTCGAAGCAGATAGTTTCCCCCTGGAGAAAAATAAGACCCTAGAAGAACGAACACAAGCCAGATATGGATAGTTGAGAAAGTTCTGGAACAAGAAACCTAAAGGCACACTTGGAATGCTAACTAAGCTGAGGGACCCAGGGAAGCGAGAAAATACCTATCTTAAAATCACACTCTATTCAACACTTTGTCTAGAAAGATTTTTCTCCTCTGGGAATGTATACATTTGTTTGTGATCTGTATACTCCCTCCTCTGCCATTCACTAGCTGTGTTAACACTGGCATGCTATTTCACCTTTCTGAGCTTGGTTTCCTCAACTGTTGATACAGCAGTGCCTACCAATTACTTGTCCTCCACTGGTGCCAGCCACCAAACTTATAAAAACACTAATAACTTCACACTGCTTAGTCTTTTAAGGGTCTCCTCCCACTGGGTGAGCAAGAGAGTCAAATGAATTAAGTCATTTAAACTTCACAAAAGCCCTATACGGTAGTCATTATTATATCCATTCCACAGATAAGAAAACTGAAGCCCAGAGAGGTTAAGTACCTTGCTCAAAGTCACACAGCTAATAAGAAAGGGAGACACAGTTTAGACCCAACCATTCTGACTTGAGAACCTTCTCCTTAACTATTCTGTAATGTTTCGATTCCTTCATTACATTTAAGAACAAAGTCCAGGGAAGGAAGTCATGTTCAGAGAAGAGCAAAGGATACTATTTCTTAAATACTAAGCCAGGTTGCCAATTCAGGGCCAAGTCAACACCAAAGCAAGGCATTTAACCCCAAGAGTAAACTAAGGAAATAAACTTTGTTCACCTTCAGAGATTTGCTCGAAGAACTTTTAAAACTGTAGAGTGTCAGCAGATACTCATACACATGCACGCAGAGAAAAGTTTGTAACACATGTAGGTAGTATGGGTAGTAGGTACATAAACTCCTTTGAAAGGAGGGAAATATGAGTAAGAAATTGTTGGACACTGATGCAGGCAATGTATACGTTTCTTGTGGCTACTGTAACGGCTAACTACAAGCTGGATGGCTTCAAGCAACAAAAAAGAATAGTTTCAGGAGTGTGAAGTCAAAGGGTTTATGGCCATATTTCCCCTGGATGCTCTAGAGGAGAATCTGTTCTTCTTCTGGCTTCTGCAGGTTCTAAGCATTCCCTGACTTGTGGCCACATTACTCCAATCTCTGCCTCTGTTGGAGCCAGTGCCACCTCCTCTTCTGTTTATCTCTTCCCTCTCTCATACAAATATTTGTGATGGCAGTAAGGGCCAACCTGATAATCCAGCATGATCTCTTTCAAATCCTTAATTTAGTCAAATCTGCCAGGACTCTCTTTCCAAATAAGGTAAAATTCACAAATTCCAGGGGGTTGAAATGGAGATCTTTGGGAGGAAGAAGTGGAGGGGTGGGGCCATTTTTGGACTATCACAGGCACTGATGGCTTCCCGTTGCAGATGGACACCATCTGAAGAAACCCAATAGATCACACCTATACCAAAAAAAAATGTCTGAAAGACAAAATCATCCAGTTCCAGGATCCTATAAAGAGCCCTTTCCTGCCACCGGAAGAGTCTACCTTTCCAGAACCCAGATTTCACAAAACATGCCAACTTCATGAATAAGTAACTCTGTTATACAACCCATAGCAAACAGCCCAGCCTTTGCTGGGCTAAGCCAAGACTATGCACTTCAGGCGAGCCATCCTTCTGAACAGACTGAAGCTTTGAGGCACGAGCTGCCACAGTAGAAGCAGACTTCCAAGAATGCTTCAGGGGACTACACATGACGCCAATTTGCAGTTTCTCAAATGTGCCATTGATATCTGGTTGCCTTTGATCAGGAGAAATGGCAGCATTTTGTCAGTGTTCAAAAGCCAGTCTATCCTGACCTTTCTTATAATCAAGTCTGCTGTAGACTTTATAAAAAGTGTGTGCGGGGTAAGGTTCTGACAAAATGCAGAAGGCAAATCCCAAGGCTGGTGGCAGCCAGTTTGGGCAGATATCAGAAGTGATACACCAACCCAAAGGTATCCACCAAACAGCAAGTTAAGACCTTTGACAAGCCTGACGCCAAATAGAAATTGGAGAAAGGAGGGAGAAACGGCATCTTCTCTTGAGGGGAAAAGGAGCTAAGTACAGTAGCAGATGGAACATGGCCTTACGCTAATCCAGGATCCATAATTAAATTCCAGAATCGTGCCAGCAAAGGAAGACGCTATTCAAAAATAGCAGGTGCCTCCTAGAGATTTTTGCCAGAAAGGCTTTTGTAAGCCACTGGGCTTAAAGCCTTGGGGATAAAAACACTGGTGAGCTAAGTGCCCAGCTAGCTCTACAGAGGAGACCAGATGAGCTGGTGCTGCTTTTTTATCCACTGGGGAAGTACTGCCTCCTAACTAAATTTAATTGCCTCTGGGGTCCTTCAGCTGTGCATGGACTTTGTTGATGAGGACATAGTCACAGATATGGAGCAATTCTGGAGACAAAAATAACTGCCCACCTGCCTACATCAATATACCTCCCAGCTATTGTGCATCTCAAAGCTGCACCAGAGAAATGACTTCAAAGGCTATGGCCATTAATGTGGTCCAACCAATTCTTCAGCATTGTATTGAATGGCAGCATGATGTACTGATTTTAGAACTGGACTATGGAGTCAGATAGACCTCAGTGGTTGTCCAGTTCCATAACTTATATTAGTATGTGATTTTAGGGAAGTTACTAAGCTATGAGTTTTTTCTATCTGTGAATAGAGATTATGATATTTCAGAGTGCTAAAATAAGGAGCTAGTTATGCTATAACAAGTATCTGCTATTAGTTCATAGCATGGCACATGGTAATAGTGTCCCATAGATGTTAAACTGTTTAAAATGATAATAATTAAATGCACAGAATAATATATGTGGCTACCAAGAACAAACACTGAAGGCCAACATCAAAACTCACAAAAAAGGCAGGAGGGTCAACAGCACAAAGAGCTGTTTTTGTGCCTTTTATATTGTTGCCTCAAGTTTGAGAGATGCTTGTTCCTTCCCTCCCGCAAGCAAGGAGGACAGACAAAGACCATGTAACTGCCACAGCACGCAGGCTGGAACTCTCAGGCAGGAACTCTGCATCAGGACCAGGCACATGGTCCACACGTTGTCTCAGCATCCCACAGACAGAACAGCATCAGAAACATCTGGGCATCACCAGCTGTGCTCCAGGAAATGGACCCCTTCCCTGCTGCTTTCTCTTTTTACAGGGTTTTCAAAGCAACAGCCATCCAGGTCTAGAGAAAACAGTGGGAACCTGGGCACTGCTGCTAAGGGAAGGCGCACAACAGTGCCAGCAATCCTGGCTCACAGCACCCAGACAGCTTGTATGAACTGGGAGCACAGCCACTACCTCCGACGGAAGGGAGACCACTCCCCCCAGTTCCTTCATTTCTAGGCATCACGGAGAGAACCATCTGACACATCCAGTGGCCAGTTCTGCCTAGGTCCCCATAGTTCTTCCTCAAGGTAATTAAATGCAGATTTGTCAAACACCTATTCTGATCTGTGTAGAGATGGAGCCCATCATCGTGGTTAGGAGTTTGTTGAGCTTTGGAATCCAACAAGCATAGATTCAAGCCACAGCTTCATCACGAAAAAGCTGTGTGACCTTGGGCAACTCAGAGAGCCTCTCCACACTGCAGTTTCCGTATCTGCAAAAAGAGGATAAAAACTGTACCTAAAACCATAAGAATATTTTGGAGATTAAATGAGATAATGTGGGAGAAGAACCTGACACGGGCCTGACATATGACAGCATGAATATGCAGTGACTAAGCTGAGCTGGGCTCTGTGCTGAGTTTCAAAAGTGTGAGGCCAGCTCTCTTCAACTCAAGTTGCTACGCACAGTACTATGACATTACCTATGTTAAAAAAAAGTATTTCATCATCATTTCCTTTCCAAACCAGAAAATATTTACAGTAGAAACTGAAGATAAAAGATGCACCTCAGCTTTTTCCCTCTACCTCAAAACCTTGGCCAGAGTTTTAAAATGATGTCAGGGAGACTTTCTCATTGTGTGATTACCGTAATTTCTCTGGTTCCCATTCTATTTTCCACCCTATGGAATTCCATCCTGAATTCCATCCTGAATTCCAGTCTGATCAGCCTGTTCTCCCAGGACCTGTCACCTAAGCTGTTTCTGGAAGTACCTTTCATTCGGTCACTCATTCTTTTAACAAATATTGACCCATCCAACTCTTAGAGACTTGTATCATTTTAAGCCTGAAGATGCAATAATGAGCAAGATAGAAGAGTCTCTACCTCTAAGAAAGTTCACAATCTAGGAAGGGAGATAGGTCTTTACTATTAATAAAACCCATCTTAAAGCCAGGGGAAGAGCAATAGTATCTCAAAGCAGGTGCAAAGAACCTGGTCTTGAGTGAGTAGATAAGGCTGATAGGCAGTCTTCCAAGAGAAAGTGGCATTTAAGCAAGACAAAGAGTGGTCAGGAATGATCCACAGAAAGAAGAGGAAAGAGTTCCAAGTGAAAACAATCCAACTATCGTTCTTGATGTTCACATCAGGCCCAACTTGGGGTACAACAGCTCACCAAGAACTATTTATTACTAATCCTGCCTACCCTCTAGAAAACTGTGAAATGTTAGCGCTGATATCTCGTTGAAATGTCTGTATCTCCCAAGTACTAACGCTTCTCCAACACAACCTCCATTCACTCAGAGAAGAAGATAAGGAAATGGGTTGTATTCAGAAACACTCAAAAACTCTCTGTGAATTGTGGAAGATACTTGTTGATCAGACTGCCAGAGAAAGCCGACAGGACTTTCTTTCAGGACAGGAGCCCCAAACTGCCTTCAAACCCAAACAGAGAATGACCCTGCTGAAAAGGTCATGCCATTTCTTTTCCCGTCAAAAAAATGGACTTTCTCAGTTTCCACTATGGATGAAAATGTAATATTTCTGTTTGCAATTTCAATTTCACAGCTGACTGGCATCTGCAGGGACAGAGAATTCTAATAAAATTGCAGAAGCATTTAATACAATGACTGGCAGATGGGGAAAGGGTTTGTAGCAACTCCATTTTTCTGATTATGTTAACAAAACATGGCATGTGCTTTTCTAATGCACGGACCCTGTTTCATTTACAATTTAAATCTGATGACTAAAAACAGTGATTAGGACTTGGGGGGAGGGGGGGATGATGCTGTTTACCACCTGAATGGTTTAATAATATATAAATCCTTCTTTTCCCCCCTTTCCGATCAGACGAATTAGCATTCTCAGTTCTGCACTTAATAAAGTTACACAGGGCAATTTCAAAAAATTGTCTGAGTGCAACATTGCATCAATAAATTATTTATGCACACTTGGTTTGGAAATTAAGCAACAATGGAATATTCTTTAACCATAATAGAAAGCCCTGTAAATAAAAAGTAGGCCCAGTGGGGCATTATAAACCTCAAAGCCATTACTGATAAAACAGGATGAGGCTAGTGACTCACAATCTCAGGGAACGCTGCTACTATGCTGGTTAAGAAGAAGCATGTTGGCACCTTCTCACTCAGAGCACAGCCAGCCTGTCAACACTTTCTACATGGTCACGGTGATGGAAAGGCTAAAGATAATCATAAAGCAAGTCATGAAGGCAATTTGCTTACAGCCTTGCTCTGTTACAGGCCAAGTTTCCTGGGCTTAAGTTTCAACATTTATAAACTGAAAAGTGTTGGACAGGTTCCTAAGTGCTGGTGCTTGGACTGGAAGCCAATCGGCTGTATGAGTCTCACATGCAGAGTGTTTGTTGTTCTTGTTCCAGCACAGAGTCCCAGGATTACTGGGCTCCAACCACCAAAGAGTTTGAGTCAGTGGGGCTGGATTAAGGTGCAGGAATAGATGTTTTAAACTCTAGGGTTTAGGGACCATTAGCTCAGACTACCTTCAGGTCTAAAATGTGAAGATCCAAATAAACAAGGGAAAACCCAAGGTAGACTTACATTTTACTAAAAATGGAAAATTCAGAAATATATTTTTAATCAACTGTCCTTAGCTAGATGCTCTGAAACAAGATGTGGTATCAGGCGTTTGTTAAGGTCATTTAACTTAAGCTAGGTTTGGTAATCTCTTAGTTTTGAGACCCAACTCTTCGGTTATATGCAGCCTGCATGAGCCACTGGCAGGGAGAACTGAGCAGAGAGGACACACTAAATTAAAGGTCAAGAGCTACTGGAGCAAGAGAACACAGACAGAGAGTAGTTCACATGGAGCCAAGTCTGTTTTTCTTGAGGCTAAGACAACTAGAAGTCCCAGCAGGCTGTAAAGATAAGGAAAATAGTTCTTTGTCCCAAACTAAAACATAGGCTTCTTCTATGGATGTTGAAGCAACTCATACCAGGAGGTGCTCAAATTGTGCTTTGCCTGTTACATAGTTTTTAGTCTTTAAGAAACTGCAAAATGCAATATTCTCAAAGGTAAGAAATAACACCTTATGCTATACAACATATCATCTAAATGCCTCACCTTGATAACCAGCTAAGAGGAGGACTCTAAAACAGCAAGTGTCGGGATAAGAGAAAGGGAGAAAGAAGAGAGAGGGAGAGAGGTGGCAAAGGCAGGCAACCATGGAGGGCTGAGCACCAAGAGACACACCAAATTCCACACCTCACAATATTTCCTAAGAACATCCCTGCCAATCCATAAAATAAGAACAATGTCATGCTGTGCCTTCCCACTTCTCAGAAGGCTTGCAAGGTTACAAGTAATGTCGTCATGATGAGTCCCAGTCCCATGAAGAAATTAGCTGCACTGATCCACTATGATCACCTCTGGCCCAGGGCAGTTTGAATGCCAAGTTTAGCTAATGATTGGCGGGAGAGCATTTAAAGAATGCCATTTCTGTCATTTTTCTTACCTGACCTGCTGCCAGTTGAGTCTTCCCAGCCTATTTCCAGGCTCATTAGTTGCCATGGATGCATCTTCTTATCTAAATGACATTTCAGTCAACATCTGCCCTATGGCCAACCCCTAGAGAGGAGTGTGAGTTCTCCAAGGAAAACTCTGGAAACATCTTAGCTCTTTCATTATTATTATTATTATTATTATTATTATTATATAATTTTCAGCTCATAAGAAGTCTATCTTTCTTGTTAAAAATCCATATAATAAAAATCAATGAGCAAGTTAAATTGGACCTCAGAAAAATTCCCAACTTGAGATCCCCAACTTATGCATATAAATGCAGAGTATAAGTACATGACCAACTCTGCAAAACAATGGGTACTGTACAAGTCTCACTAATTCAGCAGGAGAAAAATCATGAGCTAGGTACCTACCTGCTCATGCCAGAAACTAGACCTATTATGCCTCCACATTTAAGCCTCTGGCTCTACAGGAGACTATATTATCCTAGTTACACAGGTGACAAAACGGGGGCTCAAGGTGGTTAAGTATGATGGAAACTACCATCTCCATAAGGCTTTAATATGGGCCAGGTCCATTCTAGGAGCTTTACGGTCATCAACTCATTTGATCCTCACAACAGCTTATGAAATGGGTTTAATAATCCTCATGCTACAGATGAACATAGTAAGGCACAGAGAGGTTAGACAGCTTTGTCGTTTCATACAGCTAGTCAGCATCAGAACCAAGAATCAGATCCAGAATTTGGCCCCAGAGTCTGTGCACTTAACCACTGCTTTGTTCAATTGATAAATAGCCTCAGGTCACGAAGATAGCAGTTCATGAGAATGGATTCTACCTCAGCCAGATTCCAGGTAGAGTAATGAATATGCACATTTTCACACACTTACCAAATGCACTTGCTTCCAATAGCAGATAAACTCTTGCACAGCATAGACTTGAACCCAAGGAATCATCTAACCTAGGCATTTAAATCATGGATGCTTATAAAACTACTGACAACTGATTTAAGGTTTTACATTTAGTCCTTCTCAAGCTATACGTTGAAGAAGATACATGTATTACAAAACCTCCATCCCAAACACGTACTTAGGGCTTCCTAGGAAGGTGTGCTTAGGACTTATATGATGGACCAAGATTAGCTAGCAGGAAGGTACTGCAGGACGAAGGAAGGGAAGGAAAGGAAAGGGGAAAAGAGCAGGGAAGAAATATTGAAAAAGAAGAAGAAAACTATTTATTGAACACTGTGTTCTAGGAATTCTGCTAGCCAGTCTACAGGTTATTGCACTTTACCCTCATAATGACCTAAAGGAATTTAATAATATCCCAAGGTTCCTTTGCTAGCATTCAGAACAAATCAAAATTAAACTAGTGTCTATCCAATCTCAAAGACCAAGCTCTCTCCATTACTCTCATGCTGCATCCTCTAAGTAATTCAATTTCAATTCTACAGAGGAAAAAAAAAAAGTGCTTGATCTCTCTTGTCTCCATTTTCCCATCTATACAATACATAACACAATGGTGTTTTTCTTCAGTCTTTCTGAAGAAAAAATGAGATGGCATTTGCAAAGCACTTTTAACTAAGCTTGGGCACACAGGAAACACCCAGTTGTCAGTGCTGCTAACTGATGACATGGTAATGATAAGGAGAAGGATGCCAAGTGCTGCGCTGGGTGCAGCGTGCAGAAGTTACACCGTCCTGAACAAACATAACCTTGTTTGTTAGGCCAGCACAACCGACAACCCTCCTTGAGCATCCCAAAGACCAGCAGGAGACATCCTAGAGCAATGCTTTTCAAAGGGGCATGTGCAAATGAATCACTTGGGGATCCTGTTAAAATACAGATGCTGATTCAGTAGGTCCGAGCGGGCATTGGAGAGTGCATTTCTAACAAATTCCTGGGTGATGCGCTGGCCCAGAGACCACACTTTGAGTAGCCAGACCCTAAAGAATTTCTTTCTCATTTCCTAGTCTCTAAATGTCCCCCTCTCAAGTGCCTGAGATAATGAAAACAAGCTAGGGAAAATAAATCATCTTCAACAACCAAATGTCAAATAAATTAAAGTCTCAAGCACTGAGACCATAAAAGCTATTGAAAGCAGCTTCCCAGGGCTCCTGGGACTGGAACTCCTTTCTGCAGACTCTCCTGGAAGCCAGCAAATCACCAAGAGGAGAGAAGGCGTCCATTTTCCTCTCCTTCCCTCTAAATCAAAAGGAGAAATGATAAATCTGTTGTGTGGCTCCAGGTCCAATTTGAAGGCTAAATCTTTCTGCATTCTATTTAAATTCTCGAATTTATCCAAAGAGGGAGGACTAGTTTACTTATGCCTGCTAGAATATTTGCAGTCTTTCTCCTCTCACTGTGTTCCTTCCAAGTGACTCCCTCTAGCTGATTTTTTTCCCACCAGCAACATTCCAATTTAATTTGCACTATTATGAAGACAGATGTTACAAAGTTCATTTGTTATTAAGTGACCACAGGAAATGGCAGGGATTCTGATAAGTAATTGAAATTATGTTACGTTAACAGCCAACCAGATTCTCTTCACTCGTGCCCTTCAGGATCCTAGGGTAGCATCAATTAAGACAAATTAAGACAAAGACACTTGGGTTGGAAGATATATTATTTCTTCCAAGAAATATTATTGGCCCCATGGTGTGATTCAGGCCATGGGAGTTAAGAAATATTTCAAGTCTGACTCTGAGAAAAGCTTTCACAAATATTTTATGAGCTCTAAAATTACAATAACTCACCAAGCAGCTCTTTCCCATTTTACCTTTTCCCAAGCACAACACCATGACCGGCCACATCCAAACAGGAGAGAGGTGGAATGAGGGAACGTGTACAAGGAGACCGTTCCTTTCACTCTCTGGCCTAGGCAGTCACAGACCCCATCTTGTCTTGGTACTGCTGGGATTTTATGAGCCTTATCCACCCAGGTACAATAAAACCAGGCGATGCCAGAAATGAAAGGCTGGATTTTGCCACTTTCTACACATCTGGCCTCTTTTGTGGGGCACACTCTACACAGTCTCATTCCAAGCACAGGAGCAGGTGCATTGGTGAAGAACATGGACTCTGCAATCAGATTTCTTGGGCTCTGACGCTCACCATCAGCATGATCTTGGATAAATCATTAGCTTCTCTTAGCCTCACTTTACTTATTCATGAACTGCGGTTAATAAAAGCACCAACCTCTAAGGTTACTGTGGCAATGAAATAAGATAATGCACATAAACTGCTTAGCACAATGCCTGGCACAAGTAAAAACTACTGCTATCCTGCCTTGCAGAGCTCCGCAGTTATAAATTAGAGAAGAAGCAAAATGTGCAAGTTTTTGTCCCCTGTAATTACACTGCTGGCTCCATTTAATATTATGTCACTGGAGAATCAGTATAATTCAACACCCAGAGATAACTGTTTCTTCACTCACTGGGCGTCAACATTTCTATCTGTAAAATGAGGTGATTGTATTAAATTGCTTCTAGAAGGCTTCTCAGTCCCAATAGGAACTGTCTAGATATTACTGAGCAATGCTTCCGGGACATAAGCAAATCCTGAAAGATCCTCTCCTGCAAGCTGAGGAGGGGGCTGAGCCCATGTAAGAGCTGCTCCAAGCACTGGCTCCATCTCTCCCACTTTGCCTGGCAGCGCTGCCTTGTGTCTTTTCATTATTACCATGTGCTGAAACTAACTGAAGGCCCATGGTGGCCAGGATGCTTGGAAAAGTGATGTATGACCCCTGAGAACCAGGAGACTCACAGGTCAGTGACAGAATCAAGTCAGGTAACTCATGAGTGCAAAGACTATTGGTGTCACACGATGCAAATATCTGTTTTGCTACCAGTGTCATTAAAAAATGATGGCAGCACCCTTCAGGGTATCTCTCATAAACCCCAAGGTTTAAGAATAGCAACCACTACACTCCTGTGACCAGAGGTGCTTAATTACCGTGTTTATTACACTGCTGAAATGTCTACTCTGTACCCAGCCTATAGCAGCTACACTGAACCCTCAGTGAAAACCCCCTGAATGAGGTATTGGTACTGTTATTTTCAGAGAGCTACAATCATCAACCATCTTCCTGCTATGGCTTCGTCTAACAGCAGCTGGCCCACTCACAGCTTTTTTTCTTTAGCCTAAGAGACTACAAGTAATCCATATGAACCCCTCCTGGTTACAGAAGTTTAGATCACAGACAAGAACTTGATCGACAGCAGCAAATTCACAGACTTGGCCAATTAAATTCTCTAGGTTTTCTCTGGCCAGGCTACCAAGGGGAATTACCTAGTGACCTTCTCACACACACATGTACCAGGGTCCATCACAGACTAGTTAAACCAGGACAGTGAGGAGGGGAACTAGATACATATATGTTGCAAAGCTCTCCTTCTGATCCTAACATGAAGCCAAGGGTGGACACCATGGTTTTAGTGCCATGGTTCTCAAAGTGTGATCCCAAAGAAGCATCAGCATCACTTGGAACCATGTTAGAAACACAGATTCTCAGGTCTCACTCCAGGCCTCGTGGATGAGAGACCCTGGTGGCAGTGCCCACCAATCTTCATGTGAATTAGCCCCCCAGAGAATTCTGATACACACTAGCCTCAGCACCATGGCTCTAAAGCTTTGCTACTCAAAGTGTGGTCCACCAATCGGCAGCACTGGCTTCACCTTGAAACACAATACTTTGTCAACAGTTCACAAATCAGAATCAGCCTTTTAACAACATCGTGATGTGACTGGTACATTAAGGTTTGAGGAATAAAGGAGAAAATTTTCATGAATTTCTATGAAAGAAGTTAAAAAATCAATAGGGAAAGTGATGATTCTCAACCAGGAAGGTGCACTCTTCCTAAAAGGAATCCATCAGAACAAACTCGGGGATTTTCTCAACCTATTCTTACAGACCCCCAGAGATTCCAATATGTAAGAATTGCTGCCGCCAATGAGAATGTGTTGTATTTGTCAGTGTGGAGGGTGGAAAACAGGTTTATAAAGCTGAAAATGAGACAGGCTGGCAAGGAAAGTATGATGAACATGGCAAGCTGAAGATACGGACAAGGAGAGGAAGGGAAGTGGATCCAGAGAGAACTGCCTTCGTCTCTCCCACCTTCCCAGTTTTGAATCTAGTTCAGCAGTATCCTAATAGGACAATTTTTCCTGTGATAATTTGAAAGGGTCCCTACCCTGTAATTATAATCTTTCCTTTTGTGCTGTGCCCACCCAAGAGTGCTCACAGTCTGGGGGGAGGGGGAGGTAGAGGGCGGAGAGAGGGCAGCCGAGTCTGGCTTCACCAAGCAGCCACGATCCCAGTCCAACTCCCAGGTGTTAAGGAGAAATCTGCCTGGAATCACACTTTCCTCCCTGAGGTCCACTTTGTGCCCCCAAACCAAATACTTGCCTCAGAGAAAGAAAGATCGACATCAAGAATTGGCCAGATGGTGGAAAACGCACACATTTTCCTCCCACACAGAAATTCGGGAAAGTCTTCAGCAGCTAGGCTCCCATGTGCCCACACACCTCACCTCACCTGGCAACACACCTGCTCTGCCAAGGTTAGATGAGGGAGACCTGAGGCATGACAGGGAAGGGCACAAAAAGAAAAGAAAGTCATTCAAATAGGATAGAGCCACCTAAAACTATCTCCTTGATATCCAAGGAGAGGATTTGCCAAAATTATGCAAAATAACATACTTGATAGGAAAACAGACCTTTCTGCCTTTAGTGAAAATAAAGATCCCCATACATTGCTAAATACATGATTCATAGTGCCTAGCTGAGAATATCCCTCAACAAAAGCACAAGTTACAAGATATTAGTAAGAGAGATATCTTATGAGCAATGTATCTATATGTTATAATGCTATGGGCATTGGACCAACACAATCCATGTACTCAAAACATGAAATATAGCATGAAGCAGGCTGCCTGTATGCACTTCGGCAAAGAGCTTACTGAGTATATGGAAAGCCTTGTGTTCCCTAGAAGGTCAGCTGTCAACTAGTCTTTCATTTCAATCTATTCCTTTTTCTCTCTCACCCAAGAAATCACAATGGAATATAAGGAAGAAGGAGATTATAAAATGGAGAACATTATGTTGTGGATATAATATATACTTGTGATATATGCAATACATAATAATGTGGATCATAATATAGTAATAATATAATTATATGGATAACTTGAGTATGCTCTGAATTATTTTTAAGTGAACAACTTACAACTTTAGAACTTTATTTAAAATAATATATTTTCATTCAGTCATTCAGCAAATACTTATAAAGTATCACCTTTGTACCTGAGACCATGCCAAGGGCTGAATTAGAAATATGAACATTTATCCATGCTCTCTTTGAGGACAATTTATGCAAGCAATTAGGGACAAAGGGCAGACGAAAGCATAATACATATAACATAATCTTGTTGCAAAAAAAACACAGAAACCAAAATACCAATATATATGCACATGTAAAATACAACAAGAAGAGTTTGAGTCAGATATCCTATAAATCACTGGTGAGCAAACTTTTTGTAAAGGGTTATCTTGTGAATATTTTCAGCTTTATGGACCATACAGTTGCTATAGCAACTACTCAACGATCGTTATAAAGTGAAAGTAAACACAGAGCTTTAATACTTAAATGAGCATATCTGTGTTCCAATAAAACTTTACTTACAAAAGCAAGAGGCAGGCCAGATTTAGTCCTCAGGTTGCAGTCTGTAGCCATGCTATAAATTATTAAAAGCCAGTTTCTTTAGAGGAGACTTGAGGTAGAGATGGAAGATTTAAAAGAGTACTTTCCCTTTCACCCCACATACTTCCTTTTTGTTTGGATATTTTGTCCATCACTGAATTTTCAGTCTTTTGCACATTACCTGGCACATGGTAGTCACCAATAAGGACTTGTTTAGTGAATCGATAAGTGGATGAGTTCAGTTTTTAAGAATGAAATTTTAACTTCTCAACATGCATAATGAATATAGTGACAGGAAAATATAGGACACTCTGGGGACATCAACTCCACACATGAGAGTGGCAAGAACTGGTCCCCAGAAACTGGGATCCAAGCTCATTAAGACCCCCCGCATTGCATGTACTGATGTCAAGATGGGGTACAGCTACGCCTCACAAGTGCACAAGCATCACACGAAAAGAGCCAGACCACTTAACTAGTATTTGAGCAGGTCATCAGGTCACATGGGAGGCTCAGAAGTACCTGGGCTCAAACTGTGTCCCAGCAAGACAGCTCCTAGGTTCTGCACACCATCCTCCCTGACCCCAAGCTAGGCCACACTGGGCAAACGCCAGGAGAAGAGTCCAGCTCCCCCTCCCCCATCTCCCCCCCCACACACACACACACTGAGTGTCATGCCATCCAGAGTCAATCATGGCATGAGCAAAATGGAGACACCTCAGCCTTCCTGCTGAAATAGGGTTTTGAGAAGAGTAAGATATTACAGGTAAGAGCTCTTCCCCATAAACCTATGTTTGTGGACAATTGCTCCTCCACAGCAAACAAAGTGTCAGTCATTTCTCTTAAGAGAATAGCCTGTGAAGAAAGAGAAGACAAAACTGCTCCTCTTTCCTAGAAGCCCACACTGCACAAGACTGCTGCACAGCTGTCATTCAAACAACCCCCTCAGGCGGGTTAAATCCTGCCTTCCAAAAAAATGAAACCCAGCCTTGCCATTGAAGTTTATTTTCAAAAGATCGAAATAGATAAATGTATTAAATAAAAATAGACCACAATGTTTCAGGTATAGCATATTCTTTGTAATAAGCGGATACCAAAATCTGCGGGTTCACATGCAAAAATCCTTTGTGACCCTTTGTAAATTCTCATTTTGTGGTGTAGCTCTGAAAGAAAAAGAAGTGTCACTGTCTTTCAAGGATTTGTATGTGGATCTTTGGCTCCACTAGCTGGTAGTAATTTAAACATATATGAAAGCAAAGTGGTGGTGAGGGAAATGTGGCTGAGGATAGAGAAATGAGAAGTATGCCACCAAAGAATTAGATCCCATTTTGGGAAGGTTGAATCCACATGCTTAGGAGAAACTGGATGTACTGGGAGTTCTAGATCTCTAGCCCTAATCCCCAGGGAGCTCTATGAAAAGCCCAACACCGTCCAGTATTGGGACAAAAGGTTCTTTCCCTCCAGTGGAATGTCTCCAGTTCCCCTCTGACCCCAGCCTTTCTCAGGGTCCTCTTGCAGATGTTCCCTATGATGCTGTAGCCCCTGCTGCATCATCAAGCAGCCTCTAGGTCCTTCTGCCATCCATTCACTCATTTGTCTCTGGACATCACATCCAGAGAATGGCTCCTGGCAGTCAGCACCTACTCGGAGCCCTCTACTGACCCATAAACTGATCCACTGACAACCCCTTCAGGATTTTTTGGGGAGCCTTCAGAGCTGCATGTGGAAAGAAGACTGTGGAACATTTGTGTCAAACTCTGAGATGAACCCTGTTGATCCTGAGACAGGATAAGGAAAGTGGGGAGGGAGGAGAGAGAGAGAGAGACAAAGAAGAGGATAGACACAATCCTCGCCTATTGGAAAGAACTCTCAGGGAAGAACAGAACCAACATTCTCTCAGTTCAAAGCAGGTCTCAGTCTAGGTCTTAAATTTTTCTTCAAGGATTGTCTCAATAGGTACAGAGTAATTAATACAAATTAGGCCTTAGAAATGGTATTATTTATTCATGTTCCCCAAAGATTTTTCTGCATTACCTAGGGGTTATTGTCATGCAAATTAGTGGGAAATATATTATCAAAACCTCCTTTGAGGTTGCTATTGTTTAATATATGCTTGCCTTAAAGACAGAAATAGTAACAATGATCTCACTGTTCTCCCAGCTGTTACCACAGGACTCAGAATATATACTTAGAATGTTTGAAGGATGGATGGCTGATGGATGGCTGAATGAACTGAGTATGTGAGTGATATATGCAGTAATTCAAAGTTACACAACTCTGGAAAACCTAATCAAATTCTCGGTGAAGGCTTGTTTCATACTTTTTTTATTGTTTTCTCAATATGACTATAGAGCATGTATTTCTCATACATCCTTGATAACTATGTGTTACTAAATTTCAGACTTATTATTGACTTTTCATAAAAAAAAAAAAAACCCACACCCTGTATTGAGAGTATTCTCACAGATTCCCACACTGTACCTCTAGGAGACATGCAGAGCATAGAACGCACATCTTATATTGGGGATAGTCACCTGTTGCTGCCATGTCTCCGTGGGTTCCTGAGCAGGAGAGATATTTCAGAGCCAGATAGGCTCTCTCCTAGACAGGAATCCTAACTGCCTTTCCATGAGACCAATCTCTGCCCGTCAGCATGGTTTCTGAGACTCCTCCAGTTCTCTTCCCATTCTCTAATCACTGTTAAAGTTTAAGAAATATTAGAACTTTCTTACAACAAGGCCTTGTTATGAGCCTTCACAGAGGTAATCCCATTAAAATGGGGTCATTAGCATGGTCCCTACTCCAATATGATAGGTAACTTATAAAGAAGTGGAATTTGGAGACAGACATGCATACAGGAAGAAGACCATGTGAACATGAAGACAGACATTTTTACAAGCCAAGGAAGGAAGGCTGGAACAGATCCTCCCCTCACAGCCCTTAGAAGGAACAAACTCTGCCAACAATTTGATTTTGGACTGGGGGGTCTCCAGAACTGAGACAATAAATTTCTGTTATTGAAGCCACCCAGTCTGTGGAACTTGTTATGGCAGCCCTAGGAAATTAACACATGCCCCCAACTTCCCTTCTTCAAGTCACGTCTACAGGGTGCACAAGCACACTGATACTACTTACACAGGAAGTACTGTGGTGGCTGAGGACAGAGCCAAGAGTCAAACTGCCAGGTCCCAAGGCTTGCTTCCACCACACTCTAGACGTGTGACTTGAATTACCTTATTAGTCCCTCTGTACCTCATTTTTGTACCTCAAAAAGGGACAGTATCACAATAGTACCTCAAAGTAGTTCAGAGGATTAAATATGAAAATCCAGCACAGTGTATTGCACACAGTAAGAGGTCAGTAAATGTTGAGTCTTGGTTTTGGTGGTTGTGGTAATTAATGATAGTAGTGAATATTCTATAGGCATATGATACATATTAAAAGGAAAATAGTGTTTTGAATGCAAAGAGACCTGGATTCAAACTCCAGTTTCATTTCTTAGTAGCTCTGTGACTTTGGACAATTCACTTTACCTCTCTAACTTCAGTGAATGGGAGATAATCTAAAACTGGGAGGAAATCCTATATCTGTCATAGAGTTGCTGTGTAGATTAAATGGAAAATTAATAGAAAGCATTTAGCACTGCCCCTGGCTCAGAGAGAAGACCCAATAAGAGGCCACATTTAAATACAGATGATCTGATTCCTCACCTCAATCCCACTTCACTCCGTTTTTTTTTTCAACCACATCCTTTCCCCCAAGTACATAATTTTGCAAGACAAAAAGACTGCAAACAACTACACAACAGCTGCTCCTTATCAACTAACCCAAGTGTGGGCGACACCATTAAAATGCATTTAGTGCCCCATTCAAGAAGGCAGGCTCAACCCTAGAGGGCAGTTCATTTCCAAGCCCACATGTTCTCCCACCAGAATGAGCCACATACCCCTCACAGGCACTTTGAATAGCATTTCAAGGTCACTTCCTGGGACAGAAAATGGTCCCTCAGAAGTCACCTAGCTGGCATGTCCCTCCTTTTACCTGCAAGGCCCCTGAAGTCTGCTGAGTGAAATCTTTCTGCCTTCAAAGATTGAGCGCAGGTAGAAGTTACTGACTGCTGCATGCCTGGGGCTCAGGGAACCTCTCTCTCTATTCCAAATGATTCATAAAACGTCCCTGTTTTTTAAACATACACATAAAGGAACTAGGAAGGTTTCATAAGGAATAAAAAATCATATTCCCTCTTTCAAACCATTTGAAAATCTTGAAAATCTCAAATATTTTACTGAGGATTCTGAGCATTTGCCATTATTCTCCACATAAAAGCAAATGCTAGAACTCAAACCTAGGGAAGATGCACAAAGACAGTTAACTATTATTTTCATAATCTTCGTAACCTTTATATCCTGAAATCATTTTTCTACCCATAATGAAGCATTCCTGGAAATTACAGTTATAAATGCTCTCCCCAAAATTTAGGAAGAGTGATTCTCTTTTTACCGGACAGAAGAGGAAACCAAAGTTTAATGTCTAGTTTTAGTTCATGTCACACTAAGTACTCTCCCCACTGCCATTCAATTCCTCTCCTCACCAAGGTCATAAGCACTTTATTGTCACCGTGAAATGTGATTCTGTTCTTATGGATTTGATTCACAAATCGAAGAGATATACCTGAAGAGATTACATGAGGGAAAAAATGTTATTTCTTAATGTCAAGCTGAAGGCAGCTAGGCATGAGGCTGTGGGACAAGTTCTAGGGTGAATTAGGCTATGAGAACACAAATGCCACTGGCAGCCAACCAGTAAGTTCCAAGGAACTGAAGGTCATCGCCACCTCACATAATGTCATGCCCCAAGCACCCAACATGGTACTGGCTCTGAAATCTATAAATATTTTGTAAATATCTGATATACACTGAGCCTCTTTGACATAAGGCACATTACTTTATTGTTTTGTATCCCACACATACGTACCATGGTATTCTTGTACAATAACTGTTCACCCATTTTGTCAGCAATCCTATTCAAATCTTATCCTCCAGGCTCTGAATTAGAGGGTAAAATATGTATTGTCTCACCTAATGTTCACAATAATCCTCTTCGGGCAAAGTGTTACAGCCAATTTACAAAAGGAAAACAGAATTCAGTTACACCAGTTGCTCTAAGTTGCACAGAGCCATAGGTAGAAAGTTAAATCTGAACCCAGGTCTGTCTGACTCCAATGTTCATATTGCCTCTACCATCTATTTCCCACAATTGTTGGTAGCATTCACACACACACATACGTGTGCACAAAGGTTGCAGAGGCAAAATAGTTCAAGAAACTTAAGTTTTCTTTACTACAGGTCTTCTCAGAGCCCCTCACATGCTAATGTGAAGTGTACCTCTCCAAGAATATACTGGGATTAAGTGGCTTTTCCCAAACTATTTTAAATAATTCTTTGTTCATGCAGCATCTCATGGAACTACTGTTCCATAGAACATTTTTTAATAAATAGTGTGCTGTATCACCCTATATCTCAATAAAAACCTGTTGGACTGAAATTATCTGGTCTTAGGTTTCCCAGAATACCAGTTATCTGAAAGAGGACAGAGCGTGTGGGGCATTTTCCTCTCTACATGTAAGCCCCCAATTCCCTTAACTCCTCATAGAAATTTAATAATAGGAATTTCATTCTGTGGAAACTAGTGAAATTCAAAAGTTACTGTCATAAAAAAGTGAACCCCTGGCTTTCCTGGGCCATTAATATGCTCGGTAGCAGCTAAATCTTAAACCTCCAGAAATACAGAAATGCAAAGGTAGAAGAGAGAACCATTTCACCAAAGGGGAATATTTTCTCATTTTTCTCTCTTCTCCTATTCCAAATATATCCCATTTGAGATCTCCTGAGGTTCTATGCTCTTTTTTTCCCTTGGCCAAAAATCTGATATTTAATCAGATCTCCAGAGTGGCTGAATAGGAATGATGGTCTCCATATTTAATAGAAGTTGGAGACTGGGGCAAGTCCAAGCTGACAGTCTTCTAAAATCAGCATTCCAGATTTCCAGTCCTGGAGGTTACCTCAGTTACTTTCTCACAGCCCTTTCAGCCTCATTTTTGTTTCTGTCATTTATTTTTTTCAGTGTGACTCAAGACAAGACTCAAATGAAATTTGTATGTCACTTTGAATATCTCTCCCTGTTTCCCTTCCTGCCCACCGAAATGGAATGTTCTAGCACAGAGACCATGCCTCAGGATCTACCATGTCTGTAGCACAGCATTCATTCATTCATTCATTCACTCATTCATTCACTCATTCACTTACATTCATGCACTCATTCACTTACTCACTCTCTCATTCAATAAATAGTTCCCGGCAAGTAAAAGACATTGTGTCTCTCATCATTTTCAGTCTTTATTACATTCAAAGACAGAGGTGGCACAGGAAGTAAACTAATGATACCTACTTCAGCCTAAGGGGACACGGAAGTGTCCCTTGAATAAGGATACGAAAATCTTAAGATAGATTTCTTCATTTATTCCAAACATATGACTGACCATCCACCGTGTGCTGGGGATTATTCTAGATATTAAATAAGACAGATCGTGTCTCTTTTCTCACCTCTGAGGAGGAGACATTAAGCTGTGACTTAAAAAACAAGGTAGAGGCAAACATACAAAGATCTAGGGCAGCAGTTTTTTGGCTGGTTTTCCAGCCAGTGCAATGCCTCAAAGTGGGGACAGGTTTGACATCCAAACACAGAAAGAAGTGCCTTGTAACTGGTGTGTAAGGAACCAAAAAAGGCAAGTAATGAAATGGTGACACATCACACAAAGCTTTGTAGGTAAATCAATAGAAGGGTCTGGAGTTTTCTTAAATTTGTGAGAGTTTAGCAGACACTCTTAAATTGGTGACAACACTAACACTTGATATTTGGAGAAACTATTGCAGGAAGGTAAGAGGTCACCCTTCCCTCCCGTAGCTCATGGTAATCTACACAGTGGGATTGCAATCCTTTTTTAAAATAATTTTTTAACTTTAATGTTTATTTATTTTTTATTAATTTTGTTTAATTTACATCCAAGTTAGTTGGTGGACTGCAATCCTTTATTTAGTTACCAACCCATGTTATACTTCTGGTGACTAAGGAAGACTTTCCTCTCTCATTTCTCCATGCTTCCTTCACATGTAACTAAGCCTTGAGTCAGGGACATCCTTGAGGTTCTACTAGAAACCTTTTTCTCACTGATGACTCAGGACAGAGGATTTTTTAAAGTTCCCTTGACACATTTCCATTTTCCCAATATCTCCATCTCACCATTTCTCTGGAAGGCTGTCCCTTTCATCCACTCATCACCTAGAGTTATAGATCCCCCGGGAAAGCATCAAGCTCAAAACCCCATTTCCATCTCTGTATCTGAGCATAAACCTCAAAGCATCTGAAGCATAACTACATTTTGATGATTCTCAGCCATGTTGGTGATTACTTTCTCTTCATATCTGATACTGGGGGCAGGGGTCCACTGCCTCTTTGCTCTCCTGCTTTCCCCTCTCCCAAGTCCAAGATTCAAGGATCATACAGTGTCCCATTGGATGCCCTTCACTGATGTCCTTTCACTGACTTATTTCAGCCTCTGTGACACTCAAATAAAGTATAAAAAGTTTTATTCATTAATTCATTTAAAGCAAAAACAAAAAATTAAAAATTAAGAGGCCACTGACCACCATGAAGTCAAGACACAGACTCTTGCCCTTAAGAGCTACAAGAATAATTATGAAGAAAGAATGATATGCAAAATGTCTCACATGAATGGTGTTTTCAATGAAAGGAATATTCTTCATTCCAATAAATATCTTGTGTGTGTGTGTGTGTGTGTTTCTTTTTTAATTTATTTTTTAATTTATATCTAAGTTAGTTAGCATATAGTGCAACAATATTTTTTGGAGTAGATTCCTAAATGCCCCTTACCCATTTAGCCCATCCCACAACCCCTCCAGTAACCCTCTGTTTGTTCTCCATATTTAAGAGTCTCTTGTGTTTTGTCTCCCTTCCTCTTTTTATATTATTTTTGCTTCCCTTCCCTTATGTTGATATGCTTTGTATCTCAAAGTCCTCATGTGAGTGAAGTTATATGATATTTGTCTTTCTCCATTTAATTTTGCTTACCATAATACCTTCTAGTTCCATCCACATTGTTGCAAATGGCAAGATTTCATTCTTTCATTCAAAAGAATACCTTAATGGATAAAGACGATGTGGCATACATATACAATGGAATATTACTCATCCATCAAAAGGAATGAAATCATGCTATTTGGAACAATGTGGGTGGAACTAGAGTTTATTATGCTAAGCAAAATTAGTCAGAAAAAGAATAATTTTTATTGACATGAATCTGCTATATATAAACTGAAAAGTTTAGATTATAAATAAGGTGGCACGTAAAGCAGGACTCCATTTTTGTTAACAAACACATTAACCTCATATCATTGTGTCTGCTGTCTGTCTGTCTGTCTGTCTGTCTCTCTCTACCTATTTATCTATCACCTATCTATATTTCTATCTACCGAAAAAGTTATGTTTCCAGCTTCAACCTTGGTTATTTTAGGGTATTAGGAACTGAAGTGTTGTTATTTTTTCTTGTTGATCAACAGCATTTTGTAATTCTTTTATAATGAATATGTATAGCCCTTTCTTTTCAAAAAAAATTTTTTTTAATTTCTATTTTGGAGAGAGACAGAGCGCAAGCAGGGGAGGGGCAGAGAGAGAGGGAAACAGAATGCAATGCAGACTCCAGGCTCTGAGCTGTCACCACGGAGCCCAATGCGAGGCTTGAACTCACCAACATTGAAATCATGACCTGAGCCGCAGTTGGACACTTAACAGGCTCAGCCATCCAGGCACCCATGTATCCTCCAGTAATAAAGGACACAGTTTTTCTGTTCCATTTGGTTCAGTAAACAGAGGTACTCACGAACTGACAGTTACAAACTGATTAGAAAACTCCAGGCCAAAAGAGTATAAGATGAATTGCTCCTGAGAATGATTCAGACATCTTCAGACGCAGAGGTGGTGAGTATGGGGTGGGAGGGACTAGGGAGACAGATCCGGGGCCAGATATATTACTACTCCTGGTCAATAGTCAGCTCTCCCCAACGATTTAAGGACTGTATATAACACGGAGAACAGTCAAAAGATGAAACATAACAGCAGAAAGCATTGCCTAAATCTCCAAAGACTCAGGAGTTTCACATCTGGACAAATGACCTCATTAGGATTTCACTCAGAGTGGTATCGAAGATGATGTGTCTGATTGCTAAGCTAAAACATTTTTAAATTGCCCTTTACCAGCTGCTTGGCATTCTGAAGGAAGAAGAAAAGGCCTCATCTGAAACAAGGATTTAGGAAGAAAATGGGACAGAACTTCCTAACCACAAAAAGAATATCTCAAGATTATTATATAAGAGCAAAAAACTGCATGGGGGAGGGGAGAGATGACCAAAATGAAAGAATAATTAGGAACCAGTTCATTAAGCTGCTACTTTCACAACAATGAGCTACTAAGAAACCTTCAAAATGATGATCATATAAATTTATAAATCTTATAATTTGTTTCGAAATTCATGGGTTTAAGGTGGAAAAGACAAACTATAGAGCAACATGTTTACTATAATCCTCCCTTTAAAAAAAAAAGAAGAAGAAGAAGAAGAAGAAAGAAAGAAAAGTCTTATATTTACACCTTTGTAACAAGATTTATATATGGGTAGTGGAATAATAAGCACATTTTTTCTCAAATATATTTCTGATTTTTTATATATGTGCTAAAAATGATGAAAATTTTAAAAATTAAATGCATCTGCATTCTCTGGGACTTTCTTCTTCTAGACGCTTTCTGCTAAGGGGTAGATATTTCCTTCTTCCCCATTCAACTGAGACAGATTCAAACTGCTTTACCTCTAGCTCTTGGAATGTCTTTTATCATTTCTACTTTTAACTTGTTTATCTCTTTTCTGGACTTTTCTTGTGTCATTCTCCAAATCATCCATTCTCTGAGTTGGAAGAGGCCTTAGATATTATGCATTCCAGCCTCCAACTCTGTATCAAGTAAGATGTAGATCAATTAAGAAGCAGAAAACCTCAACTCACTGTCTACACCAGGGTTCAGCACACTACCATCCGAGCGATACAGCCAGCCGCCTGTTTTTGTCATGAACTGTTACTGGAATAGAGACGTGCTTGTTTGTTTATGTATTGCCTGTGGCTCTTGTCACACTACAGTGACCGAGCTACAAAGCCTCAAGTGTTTACTATGTGGCCCTTTACAGAAAAAGTTCGCCAACTTCTGTTTTAAACAACAACAACAATATCCAAAGATGGGCGTTTCCAGGATTGGTTGATTTCACAATCCAATGATGTGATCAAAGATCTGGTTCTTTCCAAATACCCGCCACCCAATCCTCGCTGCAGCAGCTTTACCCCCAGTCTAGCTCCCCACTGCAAGATGGCTTATTGTGGTTCCATGCATCACATTCTTGACCTAGACAGCATCTCACAATAGAAGATACCATCCCTTCTGGTATGCTTTATTTTAGAAGTGGGGCAGCTTTTCTCTCCAGATAAGAGCATATTCCTCCTTACGTCTCCCTGGTCAAATTTCATCAGCCGCCATCCTAAGATCATACCTGTACCAATCACTCAGGGAAGTGGTATTTCTTACTGCTTAGACTAATCAGTTTATGAATGAGCTAGAGCTGGATCTATGTTCTGAGAAGTAGAGTATCTCTTAGGGACTGGACTTGGTTTTGTGTAACATAATACCCAAATTACAGGCACCTAAAGTGGGGCCCATTATTCTTCATCTTACAAGAAGTCCAGAAGAAATCCAGAATGAATACAATGCCTAAAAGACATTTTTTGCATGTCATTCAGTCCTTTCCTGACCATCTGTCACAAAATGGTTGCTGTAGCTCCAGAATCATATCTGTCTTATAGAAGAAGAATGAAAAAGGGGAGAAAAAGGCCAAGTGACCCTGCTCCCTTTTTAAGAGCTTTTCTAGAATACTACATATCAAATTCCCTTTTTATTTCATGGCCAGATGAAACAAAAGGAAAACAACAACAACAACAACAAACTAACAAATCAATACTACATTAAATTTAAAAGCTTCTTCATGGCAAAAGGAATAATCAGCTGAATGAAAGGCAACCTCCAGAATGGAAGGAAATATTTGCAAACCATGTATCAGATAAGGTGTTAACATCCAAAATATATAAAGAACTCATACATCTCAAAAAAAAATCCAATTTAAAAATGGGCAAAGGAACTAAATACACTTTTCCAAAAGAGACATCCAAATGGTTAATAGGTACATGAAATGATACTCAACATCACTAATCTTCACACCAAATCAAAACCACAATAAGGTGTCACTTCACATCTATTAGAATGGCTGCCATCAAGAAGTCAGGAGAAGTAGTGATGTCAATGGAGAAAAAAGACAACCACTGCACACCGCTGGCAGCAATATAAAGTAGTTCAGGGACTATGACAACAACGTGGATGCTCCTCAAAAAATTAAAAATATAACTACCATATGATCCAGCAATTCCACTCTGGGCATACACCCAAAGACAATGAAAACAAGGTAATGACGAGATGAATACTCTCCCACATTTACTGTACCAGTATTCATAATTGTCAAAATATGGAAACAACCTAAGTGTCTATTGGTAGATGAATGGACAAAGAAGCTGTAACACCCACCCACACACACACACACACACACACACACACATACAGATTATTCAGCCGTGGAAAAGGAAATCCTGCCATTTGTGACAACATGGATAAATCTTGAGGACATCATGCTAAGTGAGATAAGTCAGACAGAAAACACCATATGATATGACTTATATGTGAAATTTTAAAAAGTTAACTGGTAACAATGGGGTAAAATGCTGTTTAGCAGATGTTGGGATTGTGAAATAGAAGAGTATCACTTAAGGGTACAAACTTGCAACTACTAGACAAATAAATCCCGGAGATCTAATGCACGGAATAGTGAATATGGACAACAATATTTTATTATACTCACCAAACAAAAAAACTAGATCTTAATTATTCCTGCGCAACAAAAGAAATAATTATGTGACCTGATAGAAACTGCTACCCATTGCTACAATGGCAAACATATTATAGCATATAAATGTATCAAATCAACATGTTATATACCTCGAATTTGTACAATGTGACATGTTAAATATATTTCTTTTTTTTTTTTTTAAAGAGAGGCTGCAAAATACAATCGCTTAGCTGGGTATTTTTAGTTCTCACAATCAAATTTCTAGGAGTCAGTAAAAACTGATACTCAATCGCGGAGGTGGATCCTTGAACAGAGGCAATCTGTTGATCAAAACAAAGGAGGAAAGAGGATTGGGTAGATAATTCGCAATATTCACTATATATCCGGTGAAGAAAACCCTCTATACCATCTCTGATAAATAATTTTATTGTACCACCTAGTCATTGCACATTGCCCAATATAGACAAGAAAAAAAAAATTGTAAACAAAGCTCTCGCTTCCCTCTATTTTGATACAGAATATCTCAACTGCACAGGGGATTAATGTCCCCTTGTCCTCTGAAAACCTTGGTTTAATAATACTGCAAAGGAAAGAGAAGAAAACCTTGACCATGTCCTTCTGGATCCCTCATTTGATCCACCTCCTGGGCATACTGTTCCTTAATTAATATTTGGAATGAAATGTGAAACAGAAATACCAGTGTCACAAAAACAAACTGAAAATATTTTCTTTACGACACAGAGTAATTTTTATCCCTGAATTTCTATCCATGCCCCTGGAAATAATGTTTAAAAATCATTTCAATTTCATTCATCCCATCTGACAAGTTAGTGTTGAGATGGTTCTTTAAATATTTAATAATTGCTTGAGACATTTCCCTTTATTATAATTCTATGGTCAGAATCCCTTGGCTCTTTCATCAATCCCAGGGTCTGGAACAAACAGAGGCAGTTAATTTCCAGGCAAACGTTAAGTCACATGATCTCTATTCCAATTTCCTGAAGGTCAAATGAAGCAGTTGGTTGAAGGGGGTGTGAGAGTTTCTCTCCTTCCCTCTCACCGGCCGTGCTTTCACTGCCTATCTGACTCCCCCCACCTCCACCCATTCACGCCCTCCCAGCAAAGCAAGCCGGGCTTCTCTTAATCATCATCAGGGAGACAAAAAGGTATAGCTTTGGAGCATCGAGCCACAATTTCACACTCCATTTGCACAAGAACTCAGAAGGCCGCTAATGTGCTGTTTGCTTTTTAGCAAGCATCTCCGCGGTCATCGCAGAAATGTGTTTTGGCACACCTCCCAGGGCACAGGAGCTATTTATGAGCGCTTGTCTTCAAGAGCCTACATGCAACATTAGGATGTCCACTGCCATCTGCAAACTGGACGTGGCCCAGAGACATTTGGGAATAGACCGGGACAACTTTGATGTGTAAGGAAGGTGAAAATAAATGTCACTTCTCATTTATTTCAACCCTGCCCACCTCTCCACCAATCCAGCCCCACCTGCCAAGTATTTGTAGGACCCACCTTTCACCAACCCTCTTCTAAGTCACTTGACAGTATAAAACCTTACCAAGTTACATCCGGCTCTTCCTTGCTCATTCAACTCATTAACTAGGAATGAAAACCGTCTCCAGCTTTCCCTTCCCTGCCATTCAACACCTGCAGATCAGGAAATACCCTTCGCTGACATTCACCACGTGAAATATTCAAAATAGCGAGAGAAATCCAGGCCAAAGGACCACAATCTGCTCCCATTCTAACCACAATGCCAGCACTTCCTGGGTTCTGAGCTCCTGCTGATTCCAAGTCGCTATGAAGTAATTAGTAAGCAGGTTCGTTTCCATTCAATCTCTAATTATTGAATGCTAACTATGTGCCAGGTCCCAAAAACAAGGAAAAATTCCTTCCTGGGAACTTGCAGCCCCCAGAGTCACTGAAACAAGTGATCTCTATATATTAATAACCACATATTAATATATACATATATATATATCTGTTTCAATGATATAAATGTTAAATGCTAGGACGCTGATATGTATATGTGGGTATATAGGAGCACAGAGAAAGGACACTTCACAGAACCAAAGAAATTAGAAGCTGCTCCCTGGGGAAGAAATACATCATGAGTTATATCTTGAATAATATGTAAGATCCTTTTTAGTCAAGTGAAAAAAAGTAAGAAGGGAGAGGAAATCACAGGAGCAAAGGTGCAGAAGCAAGAAACACAAGGGGAGGGGGAAATTGGCAGTTTTGTACTACAAGGCTGAACATGTGAGGCCAGGAGTAAAATGAGATGAAGCATGAGAGACAGGCTAGGGCCAGGTCATCAAAGGCCTTGTATACCATGCCAAGGAACATCGATTTTATTCCACACAGGGGAGCAATTGAAGGGGATTTAGCATGGGAGCTATCTGATGAGATTTATGCTTTGGATAGGTCACTCTGGTACCTGAGCAGCAGAAGAATTTAAGAGGGAAAAGACAGAAGCAGGTGGCAGTTAGGAAGCTGAGGCAGCAGAGCAGAAAAGAGGTTACGAGAGCAGTTATCATGGAGGCAAAGGGAAGCGATGGATTCAGAAAGGTAGATGGGAGGGAGAACTGGCAGGATTTCATGATTATCTGGATCTATGGAGTGAAAAAGAGGTAGGAGATTAAGAGGACTCCCACATTTGTGACTCCTGTGACTATCAATGAAAATATAGAAAAATGAGTTGGTGCGAGAAGGAGAATAGAAACTGTGTTCTACTTCGTACTTATTGAGTTTGAAAATATGTCTATGGGACAATTCAGTGGATAAATCCAGACGACAACTAGCTGTTGGATGTGGGACTGGGGAGGGAGATAAGGGTAAGACAGACAGATGTGTGAGTTCTCTGCCTACAGGGATTATTAAAACCATGAGGCAATATGCAGGTCGCTTTATCAAAATGTGTAACACAAGAATGGAAGTGGAAGCTTTGAGGGGGGCTAGGAAAGACCACTGTTGAAGGAGAGAGCAAGCTAAGAGAAGCCCATGAAAAGCAGAGAGAGAAAGAGTCAGAGCTCAAGGAAGATAATCAGGCAAGAGTGACAGAGTAGAAATCAGGGAGGTTGAGAGTTCGGAAGAAAAATGGAGTTGTGGAAAAACAAAGCAAATTCAATATATATATTTAGCACTTTCCCCTCAAAAAAACAAAACAAAACCAAATACCATAAAAAATGTTTTTGGTTTATAAATGCACAAAGAATACAGAATATGAGAAACCAGCAGACTGGCATTTTGACAAAGTTCTGGAAATTGCTAAGGAGGTAGCTAAGTATTATGAGCTTAGTGGACTGGAGAAAACTAAAGCATAGATTTACAAAGCTTTTGGGGTGGGAGTCAAAAAATACAGAAAAAAGCATCTATTCCTATAGCATGCTCAGGAACCGAAGAGCAAGAACCTTTGCAGCCGCAGTAGGATTGGGCTGAAAATTGAAAGTTGTCTGAAAAGTTAAACTGATGCCCCAGAGCTGGTGCCTGCCCTGCCCCACCCCAACCCAATATTGCGCTTTAAGTCTCTATTGGACATTAAACAAGAGACACTCTGTTCTGAGGGACAGCAGGTCCCTCATTTTAAAAGAGAAGGAATCAGGAGAACTTTGGTATTGAGCCAGGAGATTCCTATCTTGCTCCTCTTCCTGGTTCTCGGAATGCTAGCAGCCCTCCTCACCTCCACCCTCTATAAACATACTCTCACACCTCCAGCAGAAGATAGCAGCCTCTTCCTCTGTGGAAAACTTACCTCCACGGGAGAAAAGAATTATACGTACTGACTATTAGAGAGGCACCAACAAAAATCCCAAGTTATCACTTATCGAACTTCATCGAGGCTCTGCCATCCACAAGAGCTTCCAATCATTTCCAAACACTTCCCCAAAATTGAAATGTGCAGTGAGTAATCAGCACACATTTGAGGAAAGAAACAGAGTCAAAATAAACTGTTTTTCAAAAGCAGATCTTGGAATAAACAGAGGGAATGCAGTAAAGCTTTAAAATGATATATCTTCAGAAGATTGAAAAAGGCACTGCACCTGTGATTAAATATGTATTACGTATAAGAAAATTAATAAAACTGAAACGGTGACTGAAAATTGTATGCACGATACCAGAAATGTTAGGATGTATTCACAAGATAGGATTAGAAGGTGAAATAAGGTTTCACTGGCTAAAATGTTCTAGTCACAGAGAACTAAGAAAACACAAGAGAGCTTACCAAAGAAATAATGCAAGGAAACTTCCATAACACGAGGATATGAGGTTCTAGAATGAGAGGTTCCAACAAGTGCCTCACACAAAAAATAAAGAATAACCATACTATTGGATCTCCTAGCAATCAGACAAGAAAAAGAAATGAGGCATCCATATCAGTAAAGAAGTTAAACAATCACTATCTCCAGACAGCATGATACTAAATGTAGAAAATCCTAAAGCCTCCACCAAAAATCTTCTAGAAATAAAAAAATCAAGTCAGTACAACTGCAGGATACAAGATTAATAACTAGAAATTGGTAGCATTTCTATCCACTAATAACAAAGTAGCAGAAATAGAGATTAAGAAAACATTTACAATTGTACAATTGTACCAAAATACTTAAATACCTAGGAAGAAACTTTCCCAAATGATAAAAGACCTATACTCTGAAAACTATAAAACACTGATGAAAGAAATTGAAGATGACACGAACAACTGGAAAGATATTCCATGCTCACAAACTAGAAGAATTAATATTGCTTAAATGTCCAAACTACCAAAAGCAATTTATAGATTTAATTCAATTCCTATCAAGATACCAACATCAGTTTTCACAAAATTCAAATAATACTAAAATATTTTTGGAACCATAAATCATAAATATCAGACTATGAATAATCAAAAAAATCTTGACAAAGAAGGACAAAGCTGGAGGTATCACAATCCCAGACTTCAAGATATACTACAAAGCTACAGTTGTCAAAACAGTATGGAACTAACACAAAAATAGACACATAGATGAATGGAACAGAATAAAGAGCCCAGAAATAAACCCACAATTA
>NC_043710.1:19362989-19393824 GCF_006229205.1 Suricata suricatta | reverse complement strand
AAAAAAATTTTTTTAATGTTTTTATTTATTTTTGAGAGAGAAAGACAGCGTGAGCAGAGGAGAGTCAGAGAGAGAAGGAGACAGAATCTGAAGGAGGCTCCAGGCTCTGAGTTGTCAGCACAGAGCCCGATGTGGGGCTCGAACCCACAAACCATGAGATCATAACCTGAGCTGAAGTTGGATGCTTAACCAACTGAGCCACCCAGGTGCCCCAAAATCTGATTTACTCATAAAAAAATCTACTCTCGCTGCAGTACACTGAAGAGATGATAGGGGAAGCAAAACTCAAAGCATAGAATAATGCACATGCAGAATCAGAGTATTGTGGGCCCAGATGTGACAGCAGGAATCATGAGAAGTGGCTGAACTATCGGGATATCTTGTAAGTAAACCTAACGGTAGTTGTGGATGGGTCAGATGCAGTGTGTGAGAGAAAGAGAGCAGTCAAGAATGCACGTGTGCTCTTTGGCTTGAACAACTAATAAAAAGAAATTCTATTCATGATGATGTGAAAAACTGGAAAGAGCAGGTTTTAGATAACATTTGGAGCATTGTTTAATTTCATCTGTTAGCATTTGGGATCTAGAAAGAGTTGCATCTTCCAACTGAATTTCTCAATTCTTTCTATGCCTTTTATTCTGCTTATAAACCAGATGGCTCTTTCTGGAACTCACCTTTTTCGGCCAGCACCTTATCGAACACAGCAAATAACAACCAACAAACACTTCTGCAGTTCTACTCTGTCTTTCCCCTAGAGCTACAATTTCTTTACTAATAAGTCTGCTTCCCAGATTATCATAGAGAATGTTTTAACCATGTACTTTTCTCTCCATTACACGGAAACTATCATTCATGCCTCTGACATCAGATTCCTTGCTGCCTACCATCCAACCATTAAGGAACGCCAAATAATTTAGGTTTCTATTATGGCAGAGCCCATTACAGATACTGATTTCTATCATACTTAAAGTAATGCAAGCTACTGTAACAGCTAAGACTCCAACTCTCAGCGGCTCCACACGAAGTCCAAATTTTGTTCTTGATTGACGGGCAGCCTTACCTGATTCTTCAGAGTTTCATGCTCTGCTCATTTTGTGGCTCCATCCTTGGAGCCCTGTGCATCCAGCCAGCTGATGTGGGGAAAGCACTGAAGGACAGGTGTGGAGATGTTTATGGGCCAGACCTGGGAATGGTGTATGTCTCCTCTCACATTCCTCAGTCAAATGGTCATATCTAAATGTAAAGGCAACTACAAAATGCAATCTAAATGTGCCCCCTAGAAGAAGAGAATGTATCTAGTCTCTGACACAGAAATAATCACCATATAAATGGATATTTAATACCAGAAAACCTCATGAGATCATAGGGGAATAAGTGTAGATTAAGAAGACATCTAAGGACTGAACCCTGAGGCACTCCAGAATGTAAAGGTCAAGAAGGTGAGGAGAAATCTAAATATCAGACCTAAAAAACCCCAAAGGTGAGTTAGGAAGAAAGCAAACAAGGATGGGCTCTCATAAGCAAAGTGAAGACACATAGATATAAATACTTACAAAATTTATAAGGTCAGATTTATAAGGTGAAGAATGAAAACTGAGCCTGGAGTATAACAGTACGAAAGTCACCACTGCACTTGACAGAAGCATTTTAGCAGAATGTGAGGAAGATGAAAGCCTGGGTGAGGAGGGTTTGGAGGCCATGAGCATGAATAAGTATTTCAGAGAATTCTGGGTAAAAAAAAGAGGACACAAATGGGGTGGGAGCTGAATCAGTGTGTGTGATCAAGTGGGCTTAATGGGGCGTGCCTCTCTTAGTGGTTTTACGAGGGTATGAACTCTTACACCATGTCGGAATGCTGATGAGAATGATTAAGGAAAGGAAGACTTGATGCACAAGAGAGAGGGGACATTTGTTTGAATAAGAGGCTGCGGGAGCTGGGAGAGGAGGAGATCCAAGGCACAAAAGGAGAGTTTTGCTGAGATAGGAACAGAGTTCCAGAAGCAAAAGAGAATGTAGAGCATGTGTGGTACATATGCAAGGACCTGTGGTGTCCAGTCCAGCGTGTAAGGAGCATAGAAGTCATCACTCCTCATGGCAAGAATAAAGATGAAAAAAGCAAACATCAGATCCATCAGAGAACTGAAGTCATAGAGCAAACCAGGGTCCCCAAAACTGGGGAGCCAGAAAGGTGGATACAGAGAATCACAGTTTCCAGAGCAGAAACCCAGGATCAGAAATCACTCCTGGAGGGAATCATGAGAGACTCTTGAATACTGAGAACTGAGTACTGATGGGGGTGGGTGGAGGGGAAGGGTGGTGATGGGCATGAAGGATGGTACTTGTTGGGACGAGCACTGGGTGTTGTTATATGGAAACCAACTTGACAATAAACTATAAAAGAAAAAAATAAAATAAAATTATCCAAGGTAAAAAAGAAAAGATAAAAATCACTCTTGGAACCAGAAACAAGGTAGGAAATTTTTAATTCTAAGTAATTTAATTGGTTAAGTGGCCAAATCTTGGTTTTGGCTCAGGTCATGATCTCACGGTTCATGAGACTGAGCCTTGTGTCAGGCCATTCACTGGGCATGGAGCTGCTTGGGATGCTCTCACTTTCTCTCTCTGCCCCCCCCCGACACACACACATATTCATTCTCTCTCTCTCTTCCTCTCTCTCTCAAAAATAAATAAAATAAAAACTTAACAAATTTTAAGTAACATAATGCTGGACACTGTGTGGACAACATTGAGTTCAAAAATCCAAAGGGAGTCCAAATTTATGGGGCCCCCATACTTTCCTGTGATATAGCTACAGGAATCCTACTAGGTTCTCTGCTTCTGGCAGCAGTGGAATGGGAGGAGGTAACTCTTTTGTAATATGCTCAGAACATTCTGTTCTTTTTTTTTAATTTTTTTATATTTTATATTTATTTATGAGAAACACAGAAGGACAGTGCACGTAGGGGAGGGTCAGAGAGAAAAAGAGATACAGAATCTGAAGCAGGCTCCAGGCTCTGAGCTAGCTGTTAGCACAGAGCCTGACGCAGGGCTCAAACCGACGAACTATGAGACCATGACCTGAGCTAAAGCTGGGCGCTTAACTGACTGAGCCACCCAGGCACCCCAGAACATTCTGTTCTTAACAGTGCTTTCCCTCAAGGGAAACTATTTTACCATAGTCTAAACAATCTAAGGGAAGGTAAACATCCAACGCTAGCCCCTTTTATCCTTATGGTCTCACCTAAAGCAGGAAAAGAAAGCTAAGAAGCACTTGTGAAGATCACAGCCAAGGGACAAAGCTCACTAAAAGACTGAGAGCTAACCACCACGATAGACTCCTTCTCCTCCCCTTACACCTTACCATATACCAACAGAGCTCAGAGGTCCAAGATAAAACAAAAACATACAAAGGAAAGAATAAGATGTCTCAGATATTATTTAATAAGTTTCTAGGAGGGGCACCTGGGTGACTCAGTCAGTTAAGCATCTGACTCTTGATTTGGGCTCAGGTCATGATCTCCCAGTTGGTGGGATTGAGCCCTGTGTCTGGCTCTAAGCTGACAGCATGGTGCCTGCTTGCAATTCTCTCTGTCCCCATCTATCTGCTCTCGGTCTCTCTCTCTCTCTCTCCCCAAATAAATAAATAAACTTAAAAAGAAGTTCTAGGAAAACTGAAAGTAAGACAAAAACAAGGACACAGAAGGACACTTTCTCTGTGACACCTGTAGCTATAACATACAGTAAATGTAGCCCAACTCCCAACCAGATAAACAGAAAACCTCACAGTAAAGACCTATGGACCTCAATTCCTTTTACTCACTACCTATGTCCTACTTTTGGCATTTATGAAGCATACTAAAAGACAAAAACACAATTTGAAGAGACAGAGCAAGGATCAGAACCAAACTCAGACATTGCAGAGATCACCAGACATAATTTAAAACAACTATGATTAATATACTAAAGGCTCAAATGGGAAAAAGTAGAAAACATGCAAGACAGAGAATGTAAGTAGAGAGATGGAAATTCTAAGAATCAAAAGAAAACATTAGAAATCAAAAACATTGTAAGATAAATGAAATATACCTTAAAAATATTAATGTGTTACCTATTTTTGAGAGAGAGAAGGAGACAGAGTATGAGCTGGGGGAGGGCAGAGAGAGAGGGAGGCAGAGAATCTGAAACAAGATCCAGGCTCTGAGCTGTCCGTACAGAGCCCAATGTGGGGCTCAAACTTGAGAACCACAAGATCAAGACCTGAGCCAAAGTTAGTTGATTAACAGACTGAAGCACACCCAGGCACCCTGAGGTATGCCTTTAACAGGATCATCAATAGACTGAGCATGGCTAAGGAAAGAATCAGTGAGTTTGAAAAGGCTAATAGAAACTTCTAACACTGAAGGAGAGGAAAACAATGAAAGGTGGAACAGAATATTCAAGAACTATGGGACAATTATACATACATAATGGAAATACCAAAAGAAGAAAGAAAGAGATGTAGAAAGTTTATTCAAAGCATTAGAGAGTGAAGACATTCTCTTAATTTCTTCATTTTGGGGGGGAAAGAGGAAGCACAGTCATCATCTAAGAGGACAAGAAATTAAGTTTAGAGGAGTGTGAAGAAAGTGAAGGAGAGAGGGAAAAGCAGAAGTGGAGGGAAGGAGGAAGAGAGAAATGTGTCACATATAAACAACCAAGAATCAAGATGGCATCAGTGTCTCAACCACAACACTGGAACTCTCTGAATTCTTTGGAAAAATTATTTACAACCTTAAATTTCATACCAAGACAAATTATAAATTCAGTATAAGTAAAATATCTTCTATGCACTCCTTCTCAGGAACTTTCTAGAATATATGTTGCAGAAAAATAAAGGAGTAGCTCAAGAAAGAGAAAAATACAGGATGAAGGAGGGAGGAGATAGAGAACATAAGAGAAGAGAATTCCTAGGATAATACTGGACAAAGTCTAGGATGACATCTGGGTATTGGCCTAGAGAAGAACCACACTCCAGAAGGACATAGGTTCTAGAAAGGATGCTTCCAAGGAAAATTAGTGACAATGATGTTTGACCACATGGCTAAGAGTTTTATAGTTCTGATTCAGAGTTTAGTAAAAAAAAAAAAAAAAAAATTTTACCAATAGGTATACAGAAAACCAAGCAAATCAAGGAAACTGTTATCTCCAGTAAAAACAAAAAATTATCCAAGAATGAAAATATAATCATAAAAAATTAACACATAGTTATAAAAGTGTAAGAAACCAATATAAACTTAATTGAAAATTATAATATGGAGGTTCAGGGAGGATAAGTATTGTGTGGAACAGAAGAGGCTGTAAGAGATTAAATCTCCGTCTTCCTAGTAATAAGTTATTATATAGTGTTTAAAATGGAGAGATCAAGAAATAGTTGTAGAAGCTTGTTGTTTTAAAATACACATGTATAAAGTGATCAAACAGTGAAAAGCTAAAGTATTAATTTCAATTGAAAGGGCTTGCAGATAAAGAGAGAAACATATAGATTGCTCATTTTCAAAAGTGACATCAAGTCATTTGATTTTAAAATACGTACAATTTTTATATAAATAGATGATAAAGAATAGAGATGAGAGATAGATAGATAGATAGATAGATAGATAGATAGATAGATAGAAAGATAGATGCCAAATGAGTAAGAATATTTGACTTTATTGAGGTAGCAAAGAAGTCAAACAACATAGAACCTAAATGTTCCCACTAAATTTAGCTGAAAGAAGCTTCTTTGGTGACAGGGACCAGAGCAATTCCAGAAGGATGATAGAGATAGAAACAAAAACTGAAATGACGTGAGGAAAGAATAGAAAGGAAGGAGACAGAAACAACAAAATTTTTAAACTTACTTAGAAACTGCATTTCTCAAAAAGGAAATATAGTTGTGCCAAAAAGAGAGACGAGCAAAAGTCACAGGGCAACACAGGCCTAGAAAGAAAAACACTTGAGAATATTAACAGACCAAAAAAGTCAGTGTAAAAGAAAGAGATCCAGTGGTGAGACAGTATGAAACTGTGGGGGGAACACAGTGCTTGGGAATGGTGGGAGGTAATTGCTGCAACAAGATCTCAAAGGAGATTGGGGATCAGAAGTTGAGGTCAGGAGTCAGTCTTGGCCATAAACGAAAGAACATACGGTGCATCCTCTGAGACTGGAAGGGTGGATACAGAAGGTGGATAAATGGGCTGTTGATCTGTGGTGTGTTATGGAATGAACTGTATCCCAAATATTGAAGCCTTAACTCCCAGACCATACAAAGTGGGTGGCTTCTTAGTGACTTAGAAGACAATGCAACCTAAGAACCAAAGGAGATGGCAGAGGCAGATGGCTAAGCTTGAAAATACTGGTAAACGTTGGAAAAAGTAGCTTTTCAGGATTGTTTCCTTTGGGGCTTGTCTCCTCTCAAATGGAAATGCACTGGGGACAGATGACATAGTGAATAGGAGATTTATAGTCAAGATTAACAGTTCTCAACCAGGGGCAACTTTGACCCTACAGGAGACATTTGGTGATGCCTGGGAACATTTTTGTCACACCTTGGGGAGAGAAGATGCTATGGATACCTAATGAAGTAGGCAACATAGATGCTAAGCATTCTATGATGGACAGACCTGACAAAACAGAATTATCCAGCCCAGAATATCAGCAGTGAGGAGGTTGCAAAACTGTTCTGGATGGGTAAGAATCAGATTCCTAACACAACAGGTTCTTATACATGGGTTTGCAAATTATAAAGCCAAACGTGCATCAGAAGGAACCAGAGAAACCTGAACAATTTTACCTAGAGATTCAAGTTCTAATCAATGCAAGCCTTGGCCAGGTCATTCTTCTAAAACGGACAGCACAGTGAAAAACGCATGGACTTTGAAGTCAAATAAAACTGAGTTCAAACCCTGACCTTGCCACTTTATAGCTCTGTGATCTTAAAGATGTCACTGCACATCAATGAGCCTCACAAAGTTGAAGGGAAATGCCTGGAGTTAATATGTGGATAAAATAAGATATTGTACGTATAATAACGACCACAAAGTAATAATAGCTCTCTTTTTTAATGCCAGCTATGCGCCAGGCACTCCTCTAAATGCTTTACTGGGGCACCTGTGTGCCTCAGTCAGCCAACCATCACAATTTAGCTCAGGTCACGATCTTGCAGTTTGTGAGTTTGAGCCCCATGTTGGGCTCTGAGTTGACAGCTCAGAGTCTGGAGCCTGCTTCAGATTCTGTGTTTCCCAATTTCTCTGACCCTCCCTGGCTCATGTGCATGCTCGCTCACTCATTCTCTCTCTCTCAAAAATAAATAAAATCAAAAAAATAATAAAAAAAGAATACCTGTACCTTTAAAAGCTTTATAAGAATTAACATATTTAACTCTCAAAACAACCTTGTATGGTAAATACTTTTATCATACAGAATAACATAGAACTAGAACTGTCCTCCAGAACCAGTCCTCATAGAACACATAAAAATATGTATTAAGCATTCATTATATATTTGAGCTTAACCTAGACCATAGACACAGCTCAGTTTCTACCTTCTTTTCTAAAAAAAGTCACACAGAACACTTACCAACTTTCAAAATTTAAAAAAAAAATAGTCTAAATGGGAAGTTTCCACTTTCAGCCCTATCCAAAGGGACAACCTCTGAATGAGATTTATATATAAGATTTATCCTACAATTGCCAATTTCACTATTGCATTCATAGGCTTCCAGAGAGGGGTGCCCTATAAATGTGCTTCTCTGACCTCCCTCCTCAAAGCTTTGGATTAATGTTACCACTATTCAGCAAAATCCTTCTAAATCAAAACACCATAGAAGATAGGAGGCTGAGAGGGCAATGCTCCTACCCACAAATTGTTCACAATCCTAAGGGAAAACAAAGGTTGAGACAATTTGCTAATTTCAGCCTTAGGTGAAAAGTTTAATTATAGAGAAATAGACCAAGTACTTTAAGAGAAGAGAAAAGTAAGTGAAAGAATGGAAGATTCTGAACACAGAGACTGGCAGCAGAAAAGAGGTACAATGGAATGAGAAGCGGGGAACAAAGTCAACAAAAATCCACCCTATGAGACAGAAACTATCCAAAGTCAACATATAGTAACTGAAATAGCCCATCTGGGGGGTGGGGGGAAGAGTGTGAGAAATGATCATGGTCCAGGTGCTATACCAGATATAAAGGACAGAGACCAACTGTCTTTTGCCCTCAAGAAGTTTACAAATCAGTGGGGAAAGTAGATGAGGGTATCATAATGCAATGCAGAATATGCCATAGTCAAGGTAAGCATAGAATGCTATGTGGTCCTTAGGCAGGCACTTAATCCCAGCTTGGGGGGTCAAGGAGAGGTGCAGAGAGGCCTTCTGGACACAGTGACCACTTCTTCTGCCTCTTGAAGGATGGGGTAGAAGTCAGCCAGTCACAAGGCCTCAGAGAAAGAGCAGAAGGTCTTTCTAGTCAGAGCAATCCCTGAAGGATTTGAGCCAGAGGAGCCTCCTAATTAAATTTGTATTTTAGACAGCCCAGTCTGGCCATGGTATGAAGAATGAACCAGAGGAATAAAATAAACAGGAGCAGTGACTAGACTGTGGTGGGCACAGGGCATGTGAACTAACATGAGGTCAGGGAGGATGCAACATAACGTATTTGAGTGGCGTTAAGAAATCACAATCAACTCTAAGTCTCTATTTAAATAAAATTAATAGCTAATACTTTTTGCTGAGTGGTTGCTTTGTGCTGGGCCCTGTGGTACCTTTCTGGGTACTGTGTTTGTCACTCAGAGCAACCACATGAAGAGCAGATAAGTGCCTGAAGTACACGTGGAGTGGAAAACCTGGAACGCAGTCCGGCGTATTTGATCCAGAGCCTACAGGCATAACCACGCCCCATACTTGCAGGGTTTGAACTAGAAGCATGTATGGATATCTTAACAGCATAACGTGTCCAGTTTAATGGGGCAGATTGTAACTACACTTGTGGTAAGCATGGCATAATGTATAAACTTGTCAAATCACTAAGCTGTACACCTGAAACTGATGTCACATTGTTTGTCAACTACACTTGAGTCTTTTAGATTAAAAAAAAATTAAAACAGGCTGTGGGATTTGCCCCGGGTATAAGGAGCATGGAGAACGGGTAAAAGAGGCCAACCTGCAGCCAGGGCCTCCGTGTCAGGGAACTGAGTGATAGGTGGAGGAGGAGAAGGGGGGTGGCACTCTTGGAGATCTCTAAGAACTCAGACACATGGCCCACAAGAGATCCAGTGTTTGGATGCTGCCTCTCCAAGATATCCTAAGCCACTCAGCCAGCAGAGAACCCCCCAAGAAAGGAGGCCAGAAGTGTCCACTTAAATGAATGAGCAGTGTCCCCTTCTGGTGCTTCCTCCTTGTCTCATCCACTGGAAGAGATGAGCCATGGCAGGGAGAGGGCCCTGAATAAGTGACTTCACCCCAACCTTCAGCATTTAGGGGTCTACCTCAATTCTGCCCAGAGAGGAAGAGGACATGGGACTTAAATCAAGTTTGAGACCAGTGATTTGAATGCACCAGCCCTCTTTCTGTTGAGTCAAATTCCGTGAAACTTGCAGGAGTTGGATGAAGATACCAAAAGATTGTCATTAGGGGAAAGGACACCAACTGGAATAAAACATGGAGGAGGTCAAAGGTGTCGTCAATCTGAGGTACAGGGAACCCACTGGAAAAGGCCAAACCTGATTCAGCAGAGAAGTTAACCACATAAGAAGACAGTTCTGATAAGCTGTTGAATAAAAATATGTAATTACAAGGCAGGAGAGGAGTGTGATCCATTTTTGTTAGATGGATATATACACTAATCCTAGTTACTTCTGAACCGGGAATAGATTTCTAAATTTTCCTTCTTTTTGTTTCTTCTTTTTCTCAAACGACAAGAGTAGTATTTCCGTTTAGGTAAAACAACCTTGAAACTGGATACAGGTGTGGGAAAGGAAGACTGAGGCAGCCAGTGAAGTCATAGGAAAAGAAGGACGAGTGTCCTGGGGGTGAGAGCTGCCATCAATAAAGCTGGAAGAAATTAAATGACATGAGATTCATGAAAGAGGAAAGGGTGACGTTATGAACAAGGATGGTACCAATTCAGCCACATTCAGGAGGGAAATCTAGGGAAGGAGAGAGAGTTCAAGTATCATCAGGGGAGAAACTTTGTTTTTGTTTTTTAGATGCTCTAAATTTTTTAATGGTAAAAACACATAACATTAAATTTACCATCCTAACTCTTTTTTCATGTTCAATAGTGTTAAATGTAGTATTTACATCGTTGTACAACAGATTTCTAGAACTTTTTCCTCTTGCAAAGCTGAAACTCTATGCTTATTAAATACTAATTCCACTCATTTCCCCACACTTGACAACCTCATTTTGTAATTTATTACTACTTTATATATTCCATAGTAATGGAATCATACAGTATTTGTTCTTTTGTGATTGGATTATTTCACTCAATTCCCTCAAGGATGATCAATGCCATAGCATGTGACAAGAATTCCTTCTTTTTTAGAGCTACATAATATTCCATTGTGTATATATACCATGTTTTCTTTATCCCATCATTTGGATTGCTTCCACCTTTTGGCTATTGTGAGTAGTGTTGCCATAAACATGGGGGTAGAAGCAGAGACTGGTTTTTTGATAATGCAAAAGAAGAAAGAAAATAATTCAAGGTTAAAGTTTGTGATGTGATGACACTTGTTCTCAAAGGAGTGATGGTTCCACAAGCTACAATGGAAAAAGTTAGGAAATTTTTGGGACAGATGGTCTGAAGACCTGGTTCAGATGAAATTGAAACAAGACACCAAATTGCCCTGCCCACCTGTCTCTACTTGAAAGACTGAAGTTTGTACTGAAGCTGACAGAACCAATTTCCAAAACCTTCCCCTCAAAAAAATTACACTCCTTTAATTCCTTCTGAAGGTCCCAATATATTTCTCCAAGTACTAATTAGCCCATTTACAACAATGCCCCCAAGCCTAGGAGTCTTCATGTCCTCTCTCAATTTTCAATGCACATTGTAAATTTTAGCATCCCAATCCCTGAGCACCCTTTGCAGTGATACTTTGAGGCAATTTGTGAAGCCAATATTGAGGAGTTTCATCTGTATTAGAAAAGGCCTTGAGGGAAAGGAAAAGGTGAAAAGAAAGGCACAAATTGTGGGAAAACCTCACAACTTACAATCTATTTAAGTATAATATTTCCGTTGATAAAGAAGATAGTACTAAAACATGATTCATAAATTTGATCCTACTACCAAGTTCAAAGGTCCATGAGAACATATTTCATGTATTCCTTTGCCTTCAAGAATCACTGTAACTCTCAGATCAAAATGAACTTGATATAAATCAGGTAACCAACAGCTCTAGAGGCAAGTGTAGTTTGTGGTCACCTTCTCTCTTCCATCATCAAGTGGTAGCATTGGACTGTGCAGATCATCATCATAACTAACACACAACACGTGTCAAACACTGTTGCTATTCACTCATTTTCTTCAAAACCCTATGAGCTGGGTTCTGTTATCATTCCTTTATTACAGATGGAACACCTAATGCACAGACATGAATTACTTACCTAAGATCATGTTTCTATTAAGTGTCAGAGGCGGAATTCAAACACAAGTAGTCTGGGTTAGAGTATATGCTCTCAACCATCACACTATTAGAACAGATTTAATGAATACCCACTCTCCAACAGGATATAAAATCCATTTGGATGCAAGTCTCAAAAGCATTGCTCAAAAGCAATGATAGCACTGAGATCACTACTATCATTCAGGTTCAAGTGGAAACTGCCAATGCCCTCCCAACCAGTAGGCAGTGATTCTTGAATTTATGAAGCTTGGAACAGGGAGAGGGATAATGCAAGGGAGACCCCTTTTAGCAACAGAACAGGTGTCAGTATCACTATACTTCAAAGTATTTTGGATAAACTATAACATATGCTGAAACTTACAATAAAAGACCAAAAAAAATGTATGGTCTTAATGCACCAATAACAAGTGCATAGGTATTTATTTTAGTTCATTTCTCCAGCTCTCTTATTATAAAGACCCTGAACTAGTTTTAAAAGAAAAAAGAAAAAAAAGCTGTTTACTCCCTTTTCATGCTCTACAAGTGCTAGGAGAATGGTATCCAGGCCCTAACAGTACCCAAAAAGAAGAAATAAATCAAAGAACTTTTACAATGGGATGACAGAAAGTAACTCTTGTGAAAATAAAGAAACCTTCATTTTTAATGAAGTCAAGAAGCCCTGTAGGGGGAGCTCTCACACATTACCACCTGCTTAAAGAAACACACCTCCTACAGGAAGAAGCTTATTTTACATATCCCAGCAAGAGGAAGAATTTCTCCTTGACCAGCACCAGCCCAGCCAATGAGAGCTCATCCAAATAGCCCTTCCCTGCTTCCTCCTTTTCCCCTATAAAAGCAAGCCCCCCTCCTCTGTTCTCTGGATTTGCCCCTGGTTTGCTATAGTTGACTGGTCGCAAACTGCAATTCCTCTGTTACTCCCCACTACAGTAGTCTCCCATTATCTGCAGTTTGGCTTTCCACAATTTCAGTTACACATGATCAACCACGGCCCAAAATATTAAGTGGAAAAACCCAAAAATAAACAATTGATACGTTTTTAATTGCACTATTGTTCCGTGCAGTGTGATGAAATCTTGTGCCATCCCACCTCGGATGTGAATCATCCTTTGGTCCAGTGAATCCATGCGGTATATGCTACCTGCCCATTAGTCACTTAGATGCCTCATAGAGGTCTATTCCACTATCATAATGCTTGTATTCAAGTAACCTTCATTTCACTTAATAATGATCCCACAGCACAAGAGTAACGATGCTCGTAATTCGGATATGCCAAAGAGAAACTGCAAACTGCTTCCTTCAAGTAAAAAGGTGAAAGTTCTCAACTGAATAAGGGGAGAAGAAATCATATGAAGTTACTAAGATTTACAGTAACTTTTATTATAGCATGTTGTTTTAATTGTTCTCTATTATTATTAGCTATTCTTGCTAATCCCTCACTGTACCTAATTTATAAATTAAGCTTTACCATAGCTATGTATGTTTAGAAAAAGAATATCATATACTGTAAAGAGGATTATACCTCATAGCTATGCACATATACATAGCATAGAACATATACAGCATGGCATATATTGTATCTACAGTTTCAGGCATCCACTTGGATGCCTTGGAACAAAACCCCAGCAGATACTGGAGGATCAATGTAAACTCATTTTGCTGATAAAATAACTGGCTCTTTTGCTTTTGAAGGCCAACACTTTCCTCTACCAACCTAGGCTTCTTTATTTTCTTTCCCTGGCTAACTACCCAAGGATGAAAGCTAACTTTTGCCCAGAATCCTCTCTCCAGCCTCATCCTCTATAACTGAGCTTTTGAGCATGTGTGTTGTATGATGCCTTACTGGAATCATTTAGTTATAATCTTTATCATGTACCAGGTCTATCCTGCTTTATGGTAACTCATGAAAGCAGTTGGGGAACAGAGTTTCTATTACAGATACAAAATCCAGTTGTGCTGCCTTTCAGCCAATGTTTTAGATAATTACTAAGTCATATGTGAATTCATATGTCCAACACTTGAGTGAATAGTGTTCGTATTCTAAAGCTGTTAAGGACTAGAAATTTAAATTCTCTGTGAGGATTATGCTTTGGGAGAGTTACCTTGGTGGAATAGGATAAGTATCGGGCTCTCAAGTAGAAGGAATCCTTTTTTACCATAAACACCACCTTCCCCAAACTTGAAGTTTCCAATGGCATTTGCAGTGACTAACGAGCTACTCAGAGTTGGTGGAGAGAGTGCTAGGTGGACAAAGAACAAAGAGCTGCAGATGTAAGTTTTACGGAGGACACATCATAGCAGCAGCATAGGACATCTTTTTGTACCCTAAATTAACAGGAGGCCAACTCTAGGGGAAATGCAACAGCCTCATACTGAGAATAGGAGATGAACAGGCCAAATGGTACACTAGCACAAATCCCTAAATGTCACAATATTCCAATAAGTGAAGAATGGAAAGAACAAATTTACACCTCCAAGCCTATAATTTTCTCTATTCAAAACACAAACATGACCCTATTAATCCAAATCAAAACAACAACTTTTAACAGTTTTTTTTTTCATTTGAAAGATTAATATTCAATCAGGCAACTTAATTTGTAACCTTGACTTCAAAACTCTAAGAACTCACCTCTGCAGGGATCAAGAATTCTTGGTCCTTTGAGACAGAAAACACAATACAGGACAGTTTGTGATTCATACATGACCTCACCACAGTGGCTGATCAAACCTAATTTCTCCTGCCAGACTTACACCCAGGAACAAAGGCATTTGAACTCAGGAGCTATCCCCCATGCAAGTGCTGATTCAGTTCTCCATCTTTCATTTCCCTTATTCTATATAACGTGAATTTCTCATTCATATAAACATTCAATCCCTACCATGTGTTAAATGCTATGTGATTTCTAGAAATAAGATGTTACATTTGTTCAGTCACACATTCTCACTAGGTCTTCCTGACACACACTTGAGATTATGAAGACAAGTTCACAAACTCATTCGAGTCTCACTCTTACAAAACTGAACTCATTGACTGAGTGCCTTAACAAAAGAAAATAGTCAAAGGCCATTCCAATCACACCATCACTGCTATGGCAATATCTATAAATATCAAGAAAATGATACACAGTTAACTTTTAATTATCCACACTAATGAAGGGGAACAGTGGCATGGTTAATCCAAAATAGTTTACAATCCAATAATAATTTCTATTAGGATTTGGAATTCATTATGTGCCTTTCTTCCCAGAAGATTTACCTTCTGATTATGTTTTCCATGATGAATATTCAAGTGAGAAACTTAATTTCTGTCTTAGAGTTTTAAAATTTATAAGCCGCAAGCCTCCATGCCAGGCTTAAAAAATTAAAATATAAAGTCCTTCATTAAAGTTTATGATACTGCCATAACTCCATATAATCCCATGCTGAACTTTCCATACATGATGAGTTATCACTAGGTCCTAATGTCAAGTTTTCCCAAGAAATAAATGCATAGGGACTTAGCTCACAGTTTCTGACTTTTCCTCTCTCATTTGCCTTAGTCTCTTTGGGCTGCTATGACAAAATAACACATGGACTGAGTAACAACAGGCATTTAGTTCTCATAGTTCTGGAAGCTCTCAAACCCAAGATCAAAGCACTAGCATGGTCACATTTTGATGGGAGCTCTCTTCCAAGTTCATAGTCAATGCCTTCTCACTGTGCTCTCACATGGGAAAGGAGCTGGCAATCTCTGTGGGGCTCATGGATAAAGCATTAATCTCACTCATGAGGGCTCCACCCTCATATCAATGAGATGCTGATGAGTAGGCCCCACTTTCTAATATCATCATCTTCGTGGATTCAGATTTCAACATACAAATATTTGAAAGACACAGACATTCAGACCGTAGAATCATCCCATTTAACTGCATATTATTCATCTATGTATTGGTTCAAATATTTTCATACATGCATTCATGAGCTGTTCCTGTAATAATATTGAGTAACAAACCACCTTCAAGCCCAATGACTTAAAGCAACAAGCATTTATTTCTTGTTCACAGACCTTCAAGTTGGCTGAACTCGGGTTAAACCTTTGATTTTGGCTCAACTCTGCTCCATGTGTATCCCCAATTGCCTTGGACCAGTGGCTCTAGTGGATTATAAGAGCACAAAGAGACAAGCCAAGCCATCCATGCACACTTAAAACCTCTGTTCACATCATGTCTGTTCACGTACCACTGGCTAGGGAAGAAATATTGCCAAGCTCAAAGTTAGTGGGGCAAAAAAAAAAAAGTACAATTCACCCAAGAAGGAAAAAATGAAGGTAAAATTCCTACTGAAAAACACTCCAATCCATCATTTAATATGCATTCGACTTTCCAGCAGGCTCTGGAAATCTGAGGATGAATAAGTCATGATTCCTGTCCCCAAGGAACTCACATTTCAGGGGGAAAACGTACTAAAAGGACAATGTTAAAACTGCTAAGTAAAGATACAACCAAAATACCGTGTAGGAGGGGGGACAAATGAGGGAGTCTAATGCTTCATAGGCTGAAGGAATAAGCAAAGGTTTTACATTTGAAACCTGATGACACAAAGAAGTTTCCAAGGAAGAAGACAAACTAAGGATGAAGAGTGGAAAAAATGGTCTTTTCAAAAAATGACAGGTCATACAGTGTAACTAGCACCTAGTATACGTAAGACAGCTGAGGAAAAATATCAGTCCTATTAATCTAAGTTCAGGTTCTGAAAAGCCTTATGGATCATATGAACAAGTTTAGAATTTATCTTATTGACAGAGAGGAAATAGAAGAGATATCTGTGAGGTCACCATCACTTGATTTTTAAGACACTCAGTGGTAGGGTGGAGGAGAGACTGGTGGGCAAGGGACATTCTGGAGGCACAGAGGTCAGTGAAGGGGCCATGGCAGTAGTTGAGGCAGAATTATCAGGACTTGAACCAAGACAGCACGAGAACCATGGAAGGAAAGAGTCGATTAAAAAACACTTTCGATGCAGAATCAGAAAGCAATTAGATGAGAGAGGGGGAGAAACGGAGGAGACCTGGAAGTACTGGTTTCCAAGCTTACACAACTAGTTAAAAGGTTAAGCCATTCTTCTTTCTGCTTTCCAAGGCACTCTCTTCATCTCTCCACCAACCCCCCCTCCCCGAGACAATGAATTCTGCCTCTTAGCCTAATTGAAAATCCTGGGGCCTCAGAACAGAAGAGGGGTTGAGGCAAAGGAAGACTTGTTTGATGAGAAAAGATTGATATATCCCTCTCCATAATCAGTGGAACACAGGTGAATAGATTAAGCTGGTTCTTTATCGAGTGCCTTTAATCACCTAACTCAAATCAATACTCCTTCAGAGGAACATAAATTAATTCTCCAAACAAACAGCTTATGCCTGTGAAGAAATGCCTGCAGTGTTTACACACTCCAGCTCCCCTGATTGGGGAGGAAAGGCAACTACAAACCCAGAGGCAGAACCCATGCTTGGAAGCACACAGGATCCAGAAGCAAAAACTCCTAACTCTACTGACACTTCATCTATTATCTCTTCTGAATTGTCATTGGTGGAGGAACCCACCAGGTGATACAGCCTTGCAGGTCATGAGCACATAGATGCTGCTTAGGATGGCTCTGCTATTTCTCCACTCTGAGTCCTTCTCGTCTGTCTTCCCACATCCACTAAGCTGGAAGGAGAAGTAGTGAGAGAGAAGGAGTTGGAAATAGCTCCAAGAACTCCAACCCCCAACAGAGCCTAAGTGAAAAGACCAGAGATGGACCTGTGTTTCAAGTCTGGTTTACCAGCTGTGTGACCTTGGACAAGCCTGCTAAACCCTCAGAGTTACAACAGTACATCTGTGAATGAAAATGAATACCTCCTTCTGGGATTAAAGGATAAGACTAGGATAATATAACCCAAAGGTCTACAACCTCAGGTGCACTCAAAAAATGTTAGAATATTTTCCTCCTCATCCAACGTATTACTTTGCTAAACTGAGGCTGATTTGCTTGAAGGACTGTCAAATAAAATTGCTTACAAAACTGCCCCAAGTTGAAAATCTACCGAAACCACATGGCTTGTACACTAAGATGCATGTTAGCATGATGGTGATTTCCCATCTTCAGTCTTTCTCCTGCTGTCTCTCCTGATGGGAAGAACCAGACCAGAATTCTGAAAGGTCAGCCATCCATGCTACAAGCAAGGCCAAGGGTTAACATAAGCCTTTTTAAATGATCCCAGTTGTGTTCTAAATAATGGTAGCCATTATTGGTATTATTAATAAAGGCTATTCCGCCAAACTTGTGTGTGTGTGCTGCTTAAATGTGAGGCAAAGAGGTCAAGACATGAAGGATAAGACTGTATTTCTTTCTTCAAAATAACCTCAGGGCAATTTCTAAGAGATTCGACCAAGGAAACAGCCATACAGTTCCATCCTGTTTCTGGCCCTTTCCTCCAGATCAGACATCACCTCTGCAGCCTACAATAGTCCACCAGTTTGAGAAGTAATATGCAAATTCCCTAACTACATGGCCAATAATTTTAGAGGTCTGCCCTGGAGTGGTAAATGATTTCCTAGGTCTCTGACTTACTCAACAGGGAGTCTGGGAACCTCAACTTCAGGATTGTCATAGAAACCATTAGTGTCACTAAATTAACCAGCCCTTAGAATTAGCTAGGAAAAAGTTTATATTGATCTCACTTACATGTGAGAACATGCATGTGATTAACCTTTACAGAGTCCTCTTAGGCTACTCATACTTCTCAGCTGATGAAAGATTATTGACAAATAACTAAAATGTCCCTAGAACCACAGAGTCTTTGTGCCATTATTTCCCCTAAATAATCAAGTTACATATACCTTCAACTGTACCTCTGATAAAGTTATTCAGGGCAACAATGTGTAGATACCAAAATGTAAAATAGCATTCCCTATCTTTTAGAGAAACTCTCTAGTTAATAAATAAAATTATTATCATTTCTGTATCATTTCTGCTAAATTTAACTAAATGCCTTTCATATATATTATTTCATTAAAATGTTCACAACTATGAGAGATGGATAGTATCTTTATCCCCAATTTACAAGTAAGGTCACTAAGACAATAATTAAACAATCTGCCAAAAGTTTGGCTAGTAAGAACCCAGATGAAAGGGCAATTTGTTCTGCAAAGATAGAGGGAACGTGTGAGAGATCAGGAAGACCTACAGAGAATGATGATGTTTTGGATTTTCAAAAACCAGCAGAAGTCTGATGCATCAACTAATTTACAAAACATCTACTATGAGCTGAGCACTATGCTTGAGACTGGGACACACAAATGCAAGGCAGATGCCATCCCTGCCCTCAAGTGACTTACGTTCTACTAAATCAGGCATGCAAGGGTCATTTCAAATGCCACCTGCTGTGGGTAAAGTAGAGCTGAAACCCCCAGTGGGCATTGCATGCCTCTATTTTAGCAACCAACAGTTTCTTCCTCATCCAGTGATGCCCCATTAAACACATATGTCACAGCAAAGGAATAACCATTCCAAATTTATACCATTGGCCTAGCTCTCAAATCCAGCCTCTTGCACTTTGGTGAAAAAGAACAAAGAAAAGAGAAAGTTGGGCCCACCCCTGGGTATCAGGTATCCTCTCTAAGAACTGTGTGCCTAGGCACTCCTGGGCTGCAGGGGTTATGGGCCAATCTCTTACTGGTTACAGAGGAAAAAGCAGAAGAGTTATCCTAAAGATAGCCACCTGTAACCAGTCTTTATGGACCTGTTCAAAGTTATGACCTTGTTCTGGGGAGGACACGGGGGCCCTTAGATGAACTGGTTTTTCGAAGGGAATGACAAGGTAGTACAGAGAATGGATCTGCACTGGTTTAAATCCTAGCTCTGCCACTCATATAATTGACCTTGAGCAGGTTCCTTAATCTCTTGACTCCGTATTACTCATCAGTACAATGGGAATGGTTAATAATAGCACCTAACCTCTTAGGAGGTTCTAAGGATTAAAATAGTTTGCTAATATATGCCAAAAGCTTAGAATAATGCCTGGCACATAATAAGTGCTGTTTAAGTATTAGGTACTTTTGTATGTCACGACTGAGGGTTATAGAGAAACCCAATCACTTTGACCTGCTTCAAAAGCATGACATACAACCAATTAAATTAATTACGTTGGACTCTTCAGATGATTCCTTCTAATGCACACTTCAAATGATCACTCCAGGGGCACCTGGGTGGCTCAGTCGGTTAAGTGTCTGACTTCAGCTCAGGTCATAATCTCATGGCTTCTAAGTTTCAGCCCCATGTCAGGCTCTGTGCTGACAGCTCAGAGCCTAGAGCCTGTTTCAGATTCTGTGTCTCCGTCTCTCAGTGCCTTCCCCCCCACACACACACTCTCACTCTCTCTCTCTCTCTCTCTCTCTCTCTCTCTCTCTCTCTCAAAAATAAACATTAAAAAAATTTTAATTAAAAAAAAAAGACCACTCCAAAGCAAGTTATAAACCTTCTTCAAACCTGCAAAAGCATAAACATGACAGCTTCCCAGTGGGCATGACAGCTTCTTAGAGTATCATCTGGTATTACCTCACAACTTGCTCTCTGAAACCTACCCTGACTATATGCAGATGGATGCTTACGCACGTGCACACACACACACACACACACACACACACACACACACACACACAACTGTGTTGCATTGGGTCTTTTGTGTCTGATAAGCCCAGGTTCAAATCCCTTACCATCTACTAACCAAATGATGGCAGGCAAAATAGTTAAATGGACAGACCTCAGTATTCTCATCCAAAAATGGGAACAATGAAACCTATCTTAAATGATGAGCTCCTGCCTATCCGCATGTGTCAAGGCGTGCCAAGAGGGAGCACTCTACAAATGGCAGCTAAAATACCCACAGAGCATTACTCACCTGGAAAGGGGCCTCACAGAAATGATGCAATTTTTCTTTCCAATGAGGCTATTGATTCCCTTTAAGGAGACTCTCAGCAGGATAAATGACCCTTCATTATTTCCTTGGCAGGCTCCCGGCATTTTGGGGTTCCAAACAAATCTGACTTACCACATCTGTGAATCCCAAAGGTCTAGAGGCATTGCTCCATAATGGCAAAAAATTATCACATCGATAAAAAATTGACCACTGTTCAGATACTGAATTCCTCCAAAGAGCACTACCTGAGGCATTCTGGAATGGGGAAGGCAGGGCTGGTTAGGATCTACCCAGAGGGTTCTTAAGGGCAAAGCATATCTGGTACACTCAGAATATAAAGCAGAGAGTAGAAAAGAGCAACTGATTTTCTGTCTCCCATCATCCCCGACATTGGTTCTGAAGGGATGCCTTAAAATTCATATTTAATTATGTCTCTTTCCCCTAAGATACTCCAGTGACTCCCATTTCCCATAAGTTAAATCCACCCTTACTTACTCTCTACCTCTTCAGCCTAATCTCTGGCCGTTCTTCCCCTACGTCCACAAGCTACATTGCAGCCCCGCCAAACCTCACTGTCAACTCATCGTATTCCTCTTAGACCCCGAACATGTTACACATCATCTCTTTGAGCCAATCATTTCAATGCCAGCCATTTTGAGTGCAGTTCGACAGCCCTGGTGATGATTATGGTTTTTGCTCACCTTTCAGTCATGACAAGGCAACAACCAAACCAGAAAAGGATGTTTATAGCGACCACGTTTTTCATGCCTTGCGTTGTCATAACCAATGTCCCATCAGTTCTGACATCTACGGGAGGCTTATTAATTAACTTTCCTACACATCAAGTTCTGCATTTGAGAATGCCTGCAGTGTCTAAGATCATTCATTCAAACTGACTTTATACTACAGCTTACTTTGAAAACAGCAGACCAATGAAGGGCAGATAAGCATGAGCTGAAAATTCTAGGCGAGATGAAAAGAATGCTCTGATTGGTTAACTGTGGTATTGCAAAGAAAGAACATGCTACAGGGGGCATTTATTGTATCCATTTCTTGCTGCATCAAAGAGGCAGTCTAGAACAACGTGAACAGTGTGAGCCAGGGAAACAATCTGCCTGGGTGTGAGTCCTCGCTCTGTCACTTATGAGGGGTAGAACTGGGGCATTTCTTTGTGCCTTAATTTCCTCCTTTTTAAAACGGAGATGGGGTGCCTGGGTGGCTCAGTCAGTTAAGCGTCTGACTGGCTCAGGTCATGATCTCATAGTCCATGGGTTCGAGACCCACGTCGGGTTCTGTGCTGACAGGTCAGAGCCTGGAGCCTGCTTCAGATTCGGTGTCTCCCTCTCTCTCTACCCCGCCCCCGCTCACTCTCTGTCTCTGTCTCTCAAAATAAAACAAAGGCATTAAAAATAACAATAATAAAATAAAATGGAGATAATAACAGGACATCTATACTCAGTGGATATCAGGTCTACCCTTTGAGTCTGGTTTCATTTAATGCCAACAACCCCACATCTCTCCTACCCCAGGCCAACAAGAGTTAAACCAGCTCAATTTACACTTTTAATAAGAGGAATGATGAGGTCCAGCTGTCAGCTAAATTCTGAAACAAGCTCTTTCCCACTGCTTTTTCTGTCTTTGCTGCACCCTCTCATATCCCAGCCACCTCTCTAACTAGATCCTAAAACTCCAAACCCTCACTCCAAACCCACACCCGATATGATCCGAAAGGCACTTAGAAATAAGAACTTGGAAATATACAGAATTGGCTTATGAGAGTTATATTATAAAATTAAGCCTTCATGGGGGTTGTTATTATTCTCCATCTACATAGAAAATTTAAAATAAATAACAAAAGCATTTTCTAAATTCAGGCGCCTGGGTGGAACTCTCTGCTAGGTTTCTACCACTCACTCCCCTGCCCCCAATTTACTCTGCCTTTCTCTACCTAACCCTATTTCCTGCCAGAAGAAATTCTATCCATAAGGTCCCTTGATGAATCAATTAACAAGAGATCAGAGGGCAGCAGGAGAGTCAGGTCAAGGTATTTATTATCCTGGCTTTTTCTGCCAGATTTGCCACCCCTTTACTGAAGGCCACAGTCCCTACCAAGCAGCCCAGGACTCTCCAGCTCCTGGGAATCCCCTCCCCCTTCACTTGTCCCTTCAGGCCTAAGAGTGATCAGGAATTCCTACTAGGTAGCCTCAGTGTATTGCAAAATCCCTTGTTTATTGCTCTAAATCAAGGTTGTCAACTGTAGTACTATTAACATTTGGGGCATGTAATTATTGTGGGAGGCTATCCTATGCATTATAGGATGTTTAGTGGTCTCCTCAGCCTTTGCCCAGTAGATGCCAGTACCACACTACTCCCAAGCTATGACTGCCAAAAGTGTATTCAGACATTTCCAAATGCCTCCCAGAGGACAAAATCACCCCCAGTTGGGGACAACTGATCTAAACCTTTCTACACTTTTGTTAATCGTCCCTTCACCAAACTTTTCTCAAATAACCCAATTTAAGTATGCCATCTCTTTATTACACAGACTCTGATTGACATAATAAGTCTGTGTGCAAAATTGGGCAAAATTACCACATTAAAGCTTATTTATCCCACTGTAATGTAAAGTCCACAAAGGAAGCATATTGTCTATTTTGTTTATTACTACACCCCCCCACCAAGAACAGTGTTGGATCTTAGCATGTACTCAGTGAATATTTCTCAAATAAATGTAAGCTATGGTTTGACAGTAGCACATCAGAAGAAATACAAAAGTCTTTCAACAATAGCCAAATCATGGAAAGGGCCTAAATGTTCATCAGTTGATGAATGGATCAAGAAGATGTGGTTTATATATACAATGGAACAATACATGGCAATGAGAAAGAATGAAATTTGGCCATTTGTGGCAATGTGGATGGACCTCAAGGGTGTCATGCTAAGTGAACTAAGTCAGGCAGAGAAGGATAGATACCATATATTTTCACTCATAAGTCTAACAGGAGAAACTTAACAGAGGACCATGGGGAGGGGGGTGGGAGGGGAAGAGTTAGGGAGAAGAAGGGAGGCAAATCATGAAAGACTCTTGAATACTGAAAACAAAATGAGGGCTGAAAGGGGAGGGGAAAAGGGTCATGGAGGAGGGCACTTGTGGGGAAGAGCACTGGGTGTTATATGGAAACCAAATTGACAATAAACTATAAAAAGAAGAAGAAGAAGAAGAAGAAGAAGAAGAAGAAGAAGAAGAAGAAGAAGAAGAAGAAGAAGAAGAAGAAATACAAAAGTTTCCAGAGAAGATAAGTGAGCACATACAAAAAGACAAAGGATACAGAGGTTCAGCAAGTACAACAGAGAGGAGAGGAAGCCTTGACCAATGGCTTCAAGTATTTTGGCCCTTCCGTTAAGACAACTCTCATTGCAGAATATTACCTTGAAATGCCTCATCTATGAGACTATTTGTAAGAATTTATCAATTACTTATACTTGGATCCCAAACTTATCAAAACAACCTTTAATATAAGCTCCATGAGAGCTGAGCTACCACCTGCTCAGTTCACCACTGTATACCCACTACCTTGCTCAGTATTATGCAAATATTTGTCAAGACAGAGCATCAATGAATGGACCATCTGACAATGATGTGGCTTAGCCATTGGAAAAAAGAAAGATATGGTCTTATGACCATCAAGGATATCAAGAATCTTCCTGAATTCCTTAATGTGTATTAATAAGTTAAAGTTATAGGATTTGTCTTCCATAATTTTTTGTTATACTGATTATCCACACAGAGGTTAATCACTCCCAACTCAAAGAAAAGCAGATGAAAAAAGCAGAAAGTCAAATTTTGGAATATAGACCCTTAACTGAGGCTCACAGTAAAACTGTAAGGTTTCTTTGAGAGCACATTCCAGTTAAAAAAAGAAACAAATAAACAACTTTCTTACATAGCCAGCCAAGGCTTAAAGATTTAAATATATCAGACATTAATGTAACACATGGCTCTTTTTCCCTATTTTAAAAGTGCATGTTTTTTTTTTTTACCTTTTGCTGCATAAAAAGTCACCCCCTAAATAGCAGCTAAGACAACACACATTTATTAATTCACAGATCACGAGTCAGGAATCTAAACACAACATAGCTAGACTTCTACTTTAGAGTCTCTTATATGCTGTGATTAAGATGTCCAATGAACCATAGTAATCTCAAGGTTCAACTGGGAAAGGAACGGCTTCCAAAATCATTCACACGCCAGGTGGCAGGATTCAGTTCCTTGAGAGTTGTTGGCCAACAGACCAACTCAGTTCCCTGCCATGTGGATTTCTCCAGCATGACAGCTTGCTTTCTGGAAGGCTTCAAGACAAAAGACAATATGGTCTGCTAACAAGAGGAAAGCCATAGTCTTTTGTAATCTAATCACAGAAACGTTCCCATCACCTTTGCCATATACTATTGGTTAAATAAGTCACTGTATCAATCCTACAGTCACAGGAGAGTATTAAAGACGGAAGTGAGGACCAGAGGTGGGGATCACTGGAGGTTATCTTAGAAGTCTGTCTACCACGACACCAACCACCAATAGAAACAAGGTCCTTTTCACAGATTCAGTGAAATCTAGAGAGTTTGTAGAGGCGTCTTGGTTGGAAAATGAGGATAAAGTGGAACCCCAGAAAAGTGCTGGGGTCATGGAAGCTGCATTTTGTCACATCCATGATCATCTAGAATATTGAAGCAAAATCATTCAGAACCTCAAACCAGCAGAGGAGAGAGGGAACCAGAATTCCTTTATCATCTGTTACTTGGCAGATACTTTAAGTCTTCTTTCAATCCTTGCTTCACTATTAAAAACTGGGTATTATCACCCCCCAGTTAATATGTAAGGGAATTGATGAACAATAAGGTTAGATTTCTGTTCTGACATCATACTGCAGCTAAATAACAGTTCTAAGTAGCATAGACATTAGAATCAGACCAAGAAGTACTTAAGTCTACATGCCCCACCCCCTATTTATCTGCCCAGTGACTATTTGAAAGTAACTTCTTTGTATTGTTAACTGCTGTGTCCTGATTGCCCAGCAGATGCTTGGTGTTTCAATGAATTAATCAACTTCAGTTTTATCTTTCAAATGGGCTCAATAATGGCACCTATCTCAAGGGTTGATGCAAGGATTACGTGAATATCCAAACACTTAGCACAGGGCATAGTTCTCTTTGGGAGCTCAAAGGATGACAGTTTTTATTCTGATGCTGTCTTCCCTGATTCTGATCTTAACCTCAAACACTGCATCCAATCTAAATACAATGTTACCTATAAGATACCATAAACTTCTAGCTTCCCAGTGCCCACTTGATCCAGTCTCTTCCTGGTGAAACCCTCATGCCAAGACTCAATTCTTAATTCCAAGCTTATTAAAACAGACACCATTTGCTCCAAGAAAACTGTTCCCCACTCATTTTGCACAGATACCACATCCTCTGCTCCAGGGAAACCCGGACCCGATCCATTCCCATATAGACCGTATGGTTCCACATCTTGTACACCAGAAAAACTGGACTCCCCTCTTTCCACAAAACTAATGCATGGTTTTCACATCCTCTGTACCAGGAAAACTGGCCTCTATCCTTGCCTGCATAGGCATCACATGGTTCCACATTCTCTGTTCAGGACATTGTACCCTACTTCTTCCTATACAGGCAGTGTATGGTTCCACGTCCTCTACATAAAAAAACAACAACCTGGGTCCATCCTTCCTGTGTGGATACCACGTGGTTCCCATATCCTCTGCTCTGTGAAAACTGGGTACCATCTTTTCCTACATGGATACCATATGGTTCCCACAATTGCATCACTGCTGAAATTTGTGCCTTGTTGGGTTATACAGAAACAAACCAACCTAAATTCAAGTCCTCCCAAGTCCCTTATCCTTTCTGAGCTTCGGATGCAGTAGTTGTACAATGTAATTCTTAGCAAACGACCCAATGAAACACACTGAACAATTAGAGTGTCCTTGGAGGAAGCCAGCAGAGATGGCTGCCCTGCTTCACTAGTACCTTGCTTTAGACTGAGCAGGAGCTTAACCTCCAGAATAGCACTGCCATCTTTTTGCTTTATTTGGCCTTGTTGTTTCTACATTTGGGAGCCAAATTATAGCCTCATAAAACAGCAGGAGTGCCCGAGAAATAGCTTAAATACAGTAACTATTAAAACCTCAAACTGCTGTGCTAATTAAATTGCCTTATTGCAACAAATTTTGTAATACAAGGCACGTAAAAATGCCAGTCTCCCTTTCTGGCAAGAGGAAACCACCCCTTCTAGTCATGCCCATGTTTGACTCCAGGGCAGACCTTGGCCCAGGGGGAAAGTATATGCTGGAATCGGCTGGCTGGAGGTCTCTGCTCCAGGGAGGCTTCTTCAGTTCAGTCGGTGAAGGTTACTTGGGGCCAGTGGACAACACAGAAAAAACAAACAGGAGCCACCAAACAACTGCTGACTGGATCCAAGAGTTCAACAGAGAAGCTGAGAGGGTTTTGTGCAAGCAACTGGTCAGTAATGACTGACCACCTGGTGTCCACCATGGAGTATGGTAAGTCCCCCATGCATGAGAAAGGACACTCGTGTCCAGTCCTCACATGACAGAGACAGACCAAATGAAAACGATATAAATGTAAATTTATAGAGCACCAGGGCTAAAGCAAAGGCTCTGGAGCCAGACTGCCCGAATTGAACCCTAGTCTACCAATTACCAGCTGGATGACCTTGAATAAGTTACTTATTAACCTCTCTATGCTTCATATGTATGACAAGGCTAATACCAACAGTATTTTTAAAAGTTGGGTGAGGATTAAATGAATTAATATAAAGACCTGCTTAACACAGGGCTCAGCACCAGTCTATCTGCACAAAAGTTGGGAAGTTTTACTGCATTCAGTATCCCTAAACACTGTAAAAAATACTGTTCAGGAGATTGGAGTTCTGGTCCTGACTCTACCTCTAAACTGAGGCTCTTTTTCTTCTGTGTCTATCTGTCTGTCTGTCTATCTATTTACTTATTTATAAACTAGGGAAATACGGAAGAGTTGAATTATCTCCAAAATTTCTTTCAGCACTAAAATATGATGACCAATTTGACATGTACTGGGTTATGCATGATATATTTCAATACCGTATGAGACAGAGCAGGGAATCAAGGAGGAGACATTAATTCAAGTCTGCAATGAGCACATAATGGACGCCAGGCATTGTGCTAGGAACTAAGTATTTGCTGGGGTCAAGAAAAGGACAGTGGATCAAGTCCAAGTATATCAAAACAGAAGTCTCTGGCTGTGTGGACCTGGCTCTCTTCCCTCTGCCTTTCCCGACTGTCAGAGTCCAGCAAACATGTCCAGTCTCTCAGTCAGGGTCACAGCAAAAGAGAGACAGCACATCAAATAAGATAACTGAAGGAGGGTTTACTAAAGGGACAATGAACAAAGAGCATAGGGAAACTAAAGAGGCCACCTGTTTTAAAATGTACCCAGGATCTTGTTTTTATTCAGTTGTGGGGAGACCAACAGACCCGATGACTACCACTGAAAAGCTAATTTGTGACTCACAGTTCCCAAGAGGAAGGGGCATGCATGCCAGCTCATGGGGGTGCCACATGGGAAATACCAGGGTCAGTTAGGATGCAGAGGGAGTAAGAGGAAAGTATGGGCAAGAGCCTTTACTGTGGTTTCTTCAGAATGAAACAGATGAGGCAGAGCAGGCAGGCTCAGCAGCATTAGGACCAGATGGTTTAAGTCATTTCGGTGGGCTCTGGACTGTAGAAGTAGGTCCTAGTTGCCTGGTGCCTGGTCCTGGGGTATTTGGAGCACATGGACAGTGTCTCTGACTACAGGAGTCTTATAAAAGCAGATGCTAGAGGTAAGGACTCAGTAATGGTGGGTTTGCTTATCAAAGGCAGAGCTCATGCTGCAAGTCTTTTATGACCTCTAAGAATTAGCCAATTCTAAGAAGGTCAGTCCCACTCTTTCCTTGGATCTACAAGGTCCCAAGTTGTCAAAGCATCATAAATACAATCAGCAGAAAACATGATTAATAAACACCCACGGGCCTAAAGGGACAAGAAAGAAAGTAATTACTGAGCCCAAAAACAGAGTCGCAGGGATAGGGACACCTTGAAAGGCATTGCAGCCCAGCCAAAGGAAGTAGTCAGCCCACAGTGATCCAGGGTAAAAGGTCCCCAGCAAGGGAAATAAATACCCAACCTCTCTCCTCCCCTGTCGGCAAAGTCAAAAAAGTCAAAAACCCCAGCTGAAAGTCAAATGGCGAGGGAACCCATTGATGTGGTCCATACAGGTCCGCCTGCCCAGGCAGAGTGCAGGATGGAGAAGGGAGGGGGGAGCGAAACTGGAAAGGAAAGAGCAGACCTCCCATGGGAAGAGCACATCCACGTGAGGACTGGAACCACAGTAGAAAACCCTGGGGCTGCTTCCACTTCAGAGAGAACCTGCAAATGGCCTGCTAATAAAAAAAAAAAAAGGAAAAAAAAAAACCCAAAACATAACAAAACAAAAACCCTAGGCTGAAGGCTGCCTAGAGATGGAACATCCAAAGTTGAAAGAAGGAATTTGTTTCTTCATTCCAACCTTTGGCCTCTTCCTTCTCCTCACTACAGATGTGGACCGCCCTGAGGAGAGACCGGTATGACTTCATTCATCTCCTCCAGACAGGAACCTTCGTGAGCGCCTTCTTCAGGCACTCCAGGATATTTAAAAGCCTATTGTGTTCCAAGAGATGCTGACCTCACTCACTTCTGTTGCCAGGAAACCTGAAGCAGACTCTAGTGCCAGAATACCCTTGTCACTACTGTCGCCAGATGATCCAGGAGGAAGCAATGGATTGATGCTCATCCCTGTGGTGGGAGCAGAGTGAACAGCACTCACCTGCCATTAAGAAAGCCAGATCTGCTCCAGCAGCTTCCATCCATGCCTGCAGGATACCCACTGCAGGTTGTTGAAGAAAGGTGAATAGTACTGTTCAAAACTCATTAAGTGAGGGGCGCCTGGGTGGCTCAGTCGGTTAAGCATCCAACTTCGGCTCAGGTCATGATCCTACAGTTGGTGAGTTCTAGCCCTGTGTTGGGCTCTGTGTGGACAGCTCAGAGTCTGGAGCCTGCTTTCGATTCTCTGTCTCCTTCTCTCTCTGCTCCTCCCCCACTCATGCTCTCTCTGTCTCTCAAAAATAAATAAATGTTAAAAAAAAAAAGCCTACTCTGTGCTTGGTTCTGAGAATGTGAGACTGAAACACACACAGCCCTTACCCTTCAAGGAGTTGCAAAATACTAATTTTTTTTAATGTTTTACTTACATTTGATACAGAGAGAGACAGAGCATGAGAGGCAGAGGGTCAGAGAGAGAGGGAGACACAGAATCCGAAGCAGGCTCCAGGCTCTGAGCTAGCTGTCAGCACAGAGCCCGACGCGGGGCTCGAACCCACAAACGTGAGATCTGACCTGAGCCAAAGTCAGAGGCTTAACCAACTGAGCCACCCAGGTGCCCCAAGGAGTTGCAAAATATTAAAAGGAGACTGAAATAAGCCAATGATAATGATGCAGTGCATAAAATTAATCGTAGAACTCTATGTGGGTCCTCTCCTGTCGCTGAGGGAAGGCAGCAGGGGGCAAACCAGCCTAGACCATGAGAGTAAAAGTCTTTTCTTGGGAGGAGGCAAAAACCTCTTACCCTTTTTATGTGGAAAGTTCAGAAAGACATACAGTATGTAAACAGATTTACAGTTCTGTGAAACTAAAATCTAGGAAGTGAGACGATTAAAAAAAAAAAAACACCTAAAAAGGATTCACCACACAGGTGATAATGACAAAAAGGTTAAGAAACACTTGATCTCAGTAGATAGAACAAATCCTGGGGGCATCTGGGTGCCTCAGTAAGTTAAGCATCCGAATCTTGATTTCAGCTCTGGTCATGATCCCAGGGTCATGGTGAGAGGGTCAAGCTCTGCAATGACAGTATGGAGCTTGCTTAGGACTGTCCCTTTCCGAATCTCTCTCTGCCCGCCCCCCCCCCCCGCTCGTTAACACTCATGCTTTCTAAATAAATAGATAAAAAATATATATTTTTAAAAAAGAACAGCTTAGGGGCGCCTGGATGGCTCAGTCGGTTGAGCGTCCAACTTCGGCTCAGGCCATGACCTCACAGTTTGTGGGTACGAGCCCCGCGTCAGGCTCTATGTGCTGACAGCTCAGAGCCTGGAGCCTGCTTCAGATTCTG
>NC_043710.1:19358363-19362889 GCF_006229205.1 Suricata suricatta | reverse complement strand
AAAAAAAAAAAAAGACTTTCTCAAAAAAAAAAAAGAACAGCTTATTTCTTACACATATGTGACTTTATACTTATGTTACTTAGCCTTTCTGTGACTAAGTTTTGTCATCTACAAATTAAAGATCATAATTGTACCCTCTCTTACATACTGTGATTAAATGAGATAATACATATAAAGTGCCTAATGGAGTATCTGACACATAACAAATGCCCAATAAATATATGCTATTGTCACTAATCCATTCAGCAAATAATGTGCATCTATCAATACAAGAAAATGTAAAACCCAGCTCTGGTTCCTTAAGGAGTGTTTAAAAAAGTGGCCTGCACAAAAGATAAAAGCTTCAGCTTTGCAGATAGACTGGAGTTTTAAGTCAGGATTTACACTGTGCTAGCAAATCATTTAGCTTCACCCAACCTTAGGTTTGCTTCTGTAAAGTAGACAGCAGGACACCTACAACACGGATGTAGTGCCTAGTGTGGGCCAGAGGGGAAGTGCTGGGGACAGAAGAGTGAAGGAAACAGCCTCACTCCTTTTTGAGCTCCCATTTGAATAGAGGAGACAGACAATCAACACATAAATGAATAATTATGTCACATAACAGCCAGGGAGTGATCAGCATCAAAAAGAAAGATAAAGCAGACTGGGTTCTAGAATAAAGAGTGACAAAGAATGCTATTAGAGTTTCCAGGGAGTATCCTTGGGGAGGTGACATTTGAGTACAGACATGAATGAAGTGACGGAGTGAACCCTGCAGATATCTCGGGAAATAGTGTTCCAGGAAAAGAGAACACTAAATGCAAATATCCTGAGACAGGAATGCGTTAGGTGTTTTTGAGGCTGAACTTGCTGGAACACAACGAACAGAGGGGCACGTGGTGAGAGATGAAGTCAGAAAGTGAGCCAAGGAGCAGGATTTTATTTTAAATAAGACCAAGGATGAGAACCAGGAAATAACATGATCTGATTTATGCTTTGGGAGGAAGTCTCTAGCTGCTGTAGACAGAGGGGCAGGAAGGAAAGCAGAGCAAGTAGTTTGGAAACTACTGAGGTAGGTAAAGCAGTTAACACATTGGCCAACACAGAAAATATTCAATCAAAAAACATTTTTAAAAAATCCCACTTCAAGGCAAACAACATGAAGAATTTCCATACGCCTCCCCTGTCATTTCTTGATGCTCATGTCTGAGATGAATGTGGGGCCAAATAGAAGTACTGGTCTCATCCAATTAGGTGCCTCCTAAGGAACATTATATTCAATGCTGAAAAGCTGTAAAAGTCCACCTGTCACCAGTTTCCCAAAGTCCTTTTTTAAAAGAAGACTTTTCTAAGCCTGTGGCCAAGGTGGTCCATAGCATCTTAAAACCAAAACAAAACAAAAACTCTGTATATTAAAATGGTATCAAGCTAAAATGACTTTAGTAGATGAAGAAAATATTTGAGAGTTTCAAAAGTTGTGATTCTCACCTAATTTTAAACATAAACGAGATTCAGACCCCAGTGCCTAGAATACATGGCAGGTAATCCCCAATTATCTGTTGAAGAATTAATAAATTCTTAAAAATCCCAAAACAAACTGCATTTTGGAGACAAAAAGTCTAAAGGAAGATTATTAATTTACCCCCTTGGGGCTGTTTATCTTACAATTAATACAAGCACAGAATCTCTTCTTCATGGTTTATTTCTAGAATTCAGGAAATCCAAGTTACACAAGTGGGTATGGGACCAACACTTGGCTATACATCTTTAAAATGAATTTTGATCAGGGCACCTGAGTGGCTCAGTCGGTTAAGAGTCTGACTCTGGATTTTAGCTCAGGTCATGTTATCACACTTGGGAGATTGAGTGCCGTGTCAGGCTCCAGTCTGGGATTCTCTCTCCCTCTCCTTCTGCCCCTCTGTGCACAGGCACACGCTCTCTTTCTCTCTCTCAAATAAATCTGATCACGGCTTCCTAGGTGGGTATAATTATTGTAGGTACTATTCCTACTGGATAAGTATGATAATACCTACAAAAAGTTGATAGCTAGACTATATTAGATGCCCAATAAATATTTTCCAATTTAGTTCAAAAACATATGAATAGAACTCTGTTTAAAAGGATGCTTGTATCCTTTTCTTCAAGTTTCAGTAAACTAAACTCCTTTCCAATTCTCTACATACAGAAAAGTCAGCGATTTCTGCTTCACTTAAAACCATTTTAGGAATGTGATAGGAAAATGAAGTAAGGTTTCTTATCCACCATGACCATGCTTTGTTCATCAGGACTCAATTCCAAAAAGTTAATCTTGAGTACATTAGCAAGCCAAACGATGCAACAATGCTCAATGGAAAAGCCTACAGGAGTCATACCTATTACTCTTAATTTCGACCATCTATTTCCATCACATAGGTAAGAACAGGGATTGATGAGAGAGCACTTCAGTGGAACTCTTATCCATAAAGTGACTGGTGAGAATGGAAGAGATCTTTTGAGATACATCTGTCTTTGAAAGACACAGCATTTCCCACCTTTTTCATCTGGAACTGGACAATCACCTGGGATTGGATAATATAGGAACTTCTGGACATCAAGGCAGTTCCAATTTACATACCCTTCCTTCACTCCCTGGCTCTGCCCTCCACTGTCACCCATCTGAGGCAAAGAACAGAATGCCTTCCCCAGTCTCCAACCAGTAGAAAACGAAAAAACATCTGACTTTCACCCCATATCATTTTCATCTTTCATCTTAATTATCACCACCAAAAGTACAGAAATCATTATCTTTACGATGATGAACATCCAATTAGCATTTCCCATATAAATTTCATATTATAAAAGAGGCTGTAATGGATAATGCAAATTGCTAATGGCCTTTTTTTCCTCGACTGAAAAATTGAGGTGCTTAACAAAATGAAATTAAATCAGCCATTTTCAAACAAGTCGAGAACTTTAATTATTTGGATGGGAAAAAAGAAGGAGAGACAAACTAAATTTTTTAAATAGTCATATTTTTAAATAGTTTCTCTTTCCACTATACTGCTCAAGCTTTCTCTCTAGACAGCTCAATGCTTGTCTTGTTGTGCTCAGTGGGTTTTAAACTATTGTGAAAATTGTTCAGTGTGACTTTTTTCATTAGCAGTACTCTTTAGTAAGTTTGAAGCTTATGCCAAATAAACATTCTGTTTGCTCTATGGCATTTTAATTGGTTCCCATCCACCACAGCTTCTCACAAAGACAGATGCTGTTGGTGATACCATCTCCTCTCTAATTAGAACACGTTGATTGGAGCAACAACATTAGAGACTGTGATTTACTGAAGAAGAATCCTAGAACTGACCAGTCAGATCAAGCTAGCTGGGGTGTTGGCCAACATGATTGTGGCTGACCATTATGTTCAGAAGTCACACAGACCTAGGTTCAAAGCCTGGCTCCTCCACTTACTATCTCTATCAGCTAATCTCCATGAAGTGAGACGAAAGCAACCTCTGAGAGTTATTGAGGATTAAATGATAGGCTACATATAAGATACCTAGAACAATGGCTGAAAAATAGTAAGTGTTCAATACACAGTAGAGAAAAAGTAACTTCAACTATGACTTTAAAACTTGGAGATGAATTATTATTCATTCAATAAATATGTATTGAGCCCTCAGTATGTACCAGACACTGTTCTACACATGGGCTATATCAAAGAACACAGACAACCCTGGAAAAAGAAACAATAAATAATAAATGTCATAAATAGGTATGTAGTAAGTGTCTCCCGAAGGTATGAGAATAGAGCTGGATGCAGGAGATGGGAAAAGGGGACTGGGTGGAAATAGAGTTTTCAGGTTGCAGTTGTAAGTAGGGTAACCAATATGGATTCTACATTTTGGAGGCAGAACCAAAAAGATTCTGAAGAACTGAAGATACTGAAGAACTGGATGTGGGACATGAGAGAAAGGAGAGGAATTCAGGATAAGTGCAAAGTTTCTGGTCTGAGCAACCGCAAGGATGGAATTGCTGCCCATAGAGATGAGAAAGACTGGAAGTGGTGCCTATTGTGTGGGGAGAGCCTGTGCGTGCATGGATATGGGACATGAGTGACAGGAAGGAGTTAAGGATGACTCCAAGCCTTCTGACAAGGATAGAGCTGCTGCCAATTGGATGTTGAGTGTCTGTGTGTGTGACACCACCTTCCATCCACCACAGCACCTAGAGATGGTGATTGCCTTAATAAAATGTTACAGAAACATCCAGATCCTTTTTTTTAATATGGCTTGATGCTGTTTCACTATATTACTTCAGTAGAGGTTCTGGTGTGATAAACCTCCCTTTTTCTATATTATAACAGAAGAGGATAGAGTGTGCATATGCATTAAAAAGTCACATATACACAGCTATTTATAGGTGCAAATGAACCACTAACTGGTTATTGAAAGTAATAAGTACTCAATAGACTTTCTTTTCAAAAAAGAATGACCATATGACACTAAGCAATTAACAAACAGTTAAGAAGTGGTGCTGTGCATTCTCCAAGATAGACTACATACTGGGACATA
>NC_043710.1:19307616-19358263 GCF_006229205.1 Suricata suricatta | reverse complement strand
AGAAACCATATGTTTGCACTCATAGGTCTCGCAGGAAAACAGGAGAGACCTAATGGAGAACCAGGGGGAGCAGAGGAGGGAGAGAGAGTTGGGGAGAGAGAGGGATGCAAAACTTGAGAGACTATTGAATGCTGAAAATGAACTGAGAGTTGAAGGGGAAGGGGGAGGTGGTGGTGATGGTGGAGGGCACTTAAGGGGAAGAGCACGGGGTGTTATATGGAAAACAATTTGACAATAAAATATTATGGAAAAAAAAAAAAAGAAGTGGTGCTGTGTCAGGGCCTTCAAGTTTTCTGTCTGCCTCAGGCAAGGATTATCACTCTCCAGAGAGTGAACCAGCAAACAAGATTTGCATCTAGAGGCTGGAGACTGCCATTTCCTGGTCAAAATAACTTTGGTGTCTGTCATGCTGGGCCAGACTGGAGTGACCAAGGTGCACAAAAGATCAAAACTGTACTTTGGATTATTCAATGCTAACTCCCCCCTTCCCAGCATTGCTGAGGCAAATCTGGGCGTTTCTTTTGATATTCATTTGACTCTGTTTACCTGATAACTGACCTTGGTCAGCTGCTTTGTTTTCCCGCCTTGAAACCTTTATAAAAGACAGTTTTCTGAATAAAGCTCTCTCTCTCTTTTGCCTGATCAGAAACCGTGAGTGCTGTCTTCACTCTCTGCGTCTTTCCCTCCTGCCCCCTTTTTCTCTCCCTCCCTCAGGAAAAGAACCCATGACGATTCTCCATCCTGGCGGTAGGGGCAGAGGAAACAGGTACCACCAAACGCCAGGGACTAGCGCCCGACCTGGCCTCCGGGATAAGACAATTGGCGCCTCAACGCGGGGCTCAGTGAAGGAACGCGACCCTGAGTCCGGGTTACGACAGTGCTGTAAGGAGATAATCTGACACAGCAAAAGTTACAGCCATGGGGAGTTAGGTGACCAGTCATTCCGGTTTACATGAGACATTTGCACTGAAAGTCCTGTGACCCATAAAACTCCCCGGTCCCAGAAAACCTGGGACAGTTGGTTATCCCAACAGAGGATGTTAAGTTTAGGACATGTCAAGTTTGGAATGTCTATTTGACATCCAAGCGTAGATGTAAGGAAAAAGAGATGAACATATGCATCTGGAATTTAAGAGGAGACATAAATTTGGTTGCCAGCATGTCCATGGTATTTAAGCCAATGAGACTGTGCATCACTGTGGAATTTTCTATTCAGTAAGAAGTTGTTACCAATAGAGATTTGTTCAGCCCATAATGAATGCCAAGTCCTCAGAATATAAGTAACAGTTCAAGCCATTTGAACAGCCACAGCATAGCAGGAAAGACAGACATGACCAATTAAGTACAGAGCATTTTGTTGTGCACAGGCTCAGTAGTGGTCCCATCAAGGACAAGATGATAGCACAGGTATTTGAAAGATGAAGAGGAGCTTTCCAGGCAGATGAAGCAGTAGACAGAGAGGGAGTTCAGAGCAGAAAATACAGTATGTGTGATAATACAGGGAAGTGAAACAGCATGACAGGCTTCAGAAAATGTCAAGACGTTTGCTGGTTCAGGCTTATAAAATGAAAGGATGGAAGTGATAAGAAATAAAGAAAAAAACCACCCTGTTTATCACCAATGGGCAGGCACTTGAATTCCAGCAAAAACGCAAACACAGGGCTTCTTGATCAAACACCATGTGTATTTCAAAGGCCTACTATAAGGAACTGCAAGATGGTGCTGCTGTTCAGGCTTTACAGCTTGTTAGAAATAAATGTGAGAAACAGAGAATTTTTAGTGCCTTGCCTCTATTTTTAGTGCCTTAATCTAATACTAGACATAACAATAATCATTAAATATTTGGTCAATTTCCTTCATCAGTGTGATTCACAAATAGGATAGTAAAGTCAATGTGCTAAGTAAACTGATGGATTTACAAGAATTGTCATTCTTTTGTAACTCTATTGACTATACTGTTCCAAGCAATGGTAAAAAATCAACCGTGCCCAACAGACAAAGAAAGTCATAAGACATTTGTAGCAGAAAGGGCAGCTTTTTCACACCAAATCCTGAATATAATCTTAATTTATAAATTTACTAAAAGTGGGATGGTCCTGTTTGAATCCTGGACTGAGGGAACGGAAGACAGTTTTTCTTGTTCAACTTCCCTATGACCATCCTTACTGGACACTAAGACACATCCCAGAACCCTAGAGTTCTACACGACAGTTTTAATATAACTGTTATAAGGGGTGCCGCTCAATCTGTTAAGCATCCAACTCTTGACTCCAGCTCCAGTCATGATCTCACAATTTGAGATCAAGCCCCATGTTGGGCTCTGTGCTGACAGTAAAGAGCCTGCTTGGGATTCTCTCTCTCTCTCTCTCTCTCTCTCTCTCTCTCTCTCTCTCTCTCTCTCTCTCTCTCTCCCTCTCTGCCCCTCCCCTCCCTGCTCTCTCTCTTTCTAAATAAACATTTTAAAAAATGTAACTATTATAAATAATCTAATCCAATATCTTCATTCTATATGTGAGACCAACAGCCAAGAGGAATAGCATTTACCCAAAATCAGAGTTAATCAGCTCCCCATGGTATAATTTCCACTATGCCATTCTGTCTCCAAATATCACCATTCCAGGCCCTCTATTACATTCTGCTCATTGTTTTGTATCCTGTGATCATTTTTATACAAAATTCTTTAACAGTGCATTGAGTACTTATTAGTTCCAATAACCAGTTAGTATTACATGTACACATAGTCCTAAGAAAACCAGGACGCTTGGTTGCACTACCTATGGTAACACTCTCGAGGTCAAAAACTTACACAGGGCAGAAGATAGGTTACAACAAAACTAATCTAGCACTTACCTGAAAGCCTAGTTTCCAATCTTGAAGATATAATTTTGTTCATTTTAAAAAGAATACTGAGTGGTTTGGTCAGGTAAGTGTTTGACTCTTGATTTCTGCTCAGGTCATGATCTCATGATCTCACCATTCATGAGATCGAGCACCACACTGTTCTATCGGAGCACAGAACCTGTTCAGGATTCTCCTCTCCTCTCTCTCTGCCCCTCCCCCCCCACTCATGCTCACTCTCTCAAAATAAATAGACATTTAAAAAAATAAAAATAAAATAAACACCAGTATGAATTATAATTGATAGGCAGTAGTCTCTTCTGATTTTTATTAACAATAGCTTCTGAGAACCTACCTTTTGCCAGGCATCAAATAAGCACTTTACAAGAATTTCTCATTGAATCCTCATGATAAACATAGGAGATAAATTTGATTTTTATTTCCCAAAGTAGCCCAGCCTGGATTATATCTTAGGTCTGTCTTCCTCCAAAATCCTTCCTCTTCATCATTGCACCATATTGTCTCATGCTTACTCTCTCTACCAAGCAGATATTCCAATCACCAATAATTAAGAGTTAAAAAAATTAAATATCCACTCCAAGTTTGAGAAATGTTTTTTGACAGACTCAAATAAAGACTATAACTCAAGAGAATTATTCTCCAAGCTACCAAATCTAGGGCTAGACCAGCCAATATCAATTTAGATTTGCTTTATAGAAGAATCGAAGCAGGGATCTTTATAGCCTATAAATCCAATTGGTATTTGTTTTAAAAGCCCGAAAGATTATACGGGATAGTACCAAAGTTTTACTACCCTCAGAGATAAATAACTACACAATTTCCTGACATGGAACAAAAAATCAAACAGAGAAGTAAGAGTGTATGTAATGTATCCTCCAACCTCACTCATTACGATGTCTTAATGGTGACTGGCAAGTCTCTGCCATTATGGAAGTAAAAGGTAAGCAAAGAGACCCCTTTTCAAGTTTTTGACAACCAAGAATCCAGTATCTAAAATGCAATCTTTATAGGAATCAATAAAATATAACCATCGCAAAACTGAATAGAGACCATCTGCAGTGGCAGAAATCAACACTGAGCCTAGGCTCAGTTGAGACTCTCTGCTACTCCCAGGGCTACAGCTGCAGATAAATACATAGAGAAGACAATCATAATAAGCAATTAAAGTAAATTATTAAAAAGAAATTAGGGAAAATCCATTCATTTAACAACTATACAGGAGCCCACATATTATAATACAAAAATATACAGACTTTGGTACCAAACAGACCCAGAATCTCATACTGGCCCTTCCAGTTAGTAATAATAATTACTATGTTTAGAATTTACTGTTAAGTGTGTGCCAAGCACTGTAATAAATTATCAGAAAGGTCACATAGGTAGTAAGAGATTCTAATCCCAGTCTGTCTGACTTTAAAATCTAATCTTTAAACCAAAAACTCCTTGTTATAGAAGCCTGGGATCTGCTGGCATGTCTGGAGAAACTGGATTCCTTCCCCTCTACCCTGGACACATAGACTCTTCTTCTCTCCAATGCGCTTACTAGGTGTAGGAATTCAGGGAATCGCTATGAAGCCTCAATTGACTCATCTTCAGTGTAGATAAAAGCCCTTGCCTCACTGGTTGCCTCACAGGGTTGTTGAGAGAATTACATGAAATCATGGTTCCATACAGGGCTTATCTCGTGGAAGGATCTTTAGTGAGTGTTAATTCCCACTGTGTATACTTACCATAGGTAGTAATGTGAAACTCAAGAATTCTAAAGCCCAGCCCATGCTCTTAAAATGTTTACAACTAATTTCATTTTTATCCATAATGGGGAGCAAAGAGTCTAACCTTACTAGCCATGACTTGACATTCACATCAGTACAAAATACTGGGCTAGATGATGTACAGATTTGACCCAACGCAACATTTCATTTGTCTTTAAGCTTTTAGCTTATACAACACCCTCGTTTGGTGGGTTTCTAACCTCTGAAGGAAAAGACCTTCCAAAATGTTGCCCTAAAACTTAGTTTCAACCAATGGAAATGCACCCACCTTTCTGGCACCACCATCAACTCTGCCAAGCATCTTCCTGGAATAAAACGGATCTTGCTTATGCTTTAAAATGCTTGTAGCAGGAGTTCTGAAATGCAGTGCGCCCCGCCCCCTTCATTCTGTGAACAGAGAATCACAACCCATTTTGTTGAAATGCCAAAATCATCAATATGCTTTTTTAAATGAATTTTAACATAACAATTAAAAATATTATTACTCTTATTGCTAGCTTTCTGATATATTTTGCTGAGTGAGAGAAGGGTGAAACTATGATCTGCCCACTAGAAATGCTTATATAAGAATCATTGAATGTAAATTTCATGCCAGAAATTTAGATTGAGAATTACTGATCAACTATTGGGTCAACAGCTTTGCAGGGGGCAGGAAGGAGTGAAAGGTAAGGGATGTTTACCCTGAACCAGGAAGGAAGGAAAGAAGGAAGGAAGGAAGGAAGGAAAGAGGGAGGGGAGGTGTGGGGAGGAAGGAAAAAAGGAAGTTAGGAGGGAAGGAGAGAGGGAAGGAAGGAAGGAACAAAGGAAGGAACGAAGAAAAAAAGGAAGAGGAAAGAAGTCTATCATTTCATCATTTGTCTTCTAAATCTTTAACTTAAATCATCACGTAACTCAATTAGCTCCATATCCAGGCTATAGATTCTCTATTCCAAATATTATTTTCACATCATCTTTCCTCCTCTTTTTTTAATGTTTATTTTTGAGACCAAGTGCAAGAGCCAGAGAGAGAAACAGAATGCACGTGGAGGAGGGGCAGACAGAAAGAGAGACACAGAATCCGAAACAGTCTCCAGGCTCTGAACTGTCAGCACAGAGCCCAATGCAGGGCTTGAACCCAGGGATCCTGAAATCATGAACTGAGCAGAAGTCAGACATTTAACTGACTGAGCCACCCAGACACCCCTTGATTCATCTTTCTTCTTATACCCACTGTATTTCTGAGTTTTCTTCTCCAAGATTACTTAATTATTATATCTACAGCATATATGATTAGAAAAAAAACCTCTTCTACCATCTCTGGAGTTCTAAAACCTATGATGAATAACTTTCATTTCCTGCAAAATATATCATTACCGAAATGCCCATTTCCACTCACCCCTTAAATCTATCAAAATAGATTGTCTGGCCCTCCACTAAGCATTTACATCATATATAGATGAATTAAATGAAGACCTCATTTTGGGGGAGCTTATAATCCAGTCTTGAAAGTAAGACATATTCATAATACCAAATCATGTACCATAGGAAAAAATAGTCAAGTACAGTGGTTAAAACTTCTGACTTTGGATTCTGACAGCATAGAGTTGAATTCTGGCTCTGGCATTTCATAGCTTTGGAACTGGACTGGGATGGAGTGGTGAATATGAGGTTGGGATGGGTGACTGGGGGCTGTCGAGGTCAGGGCTGTCTGAGCACTGCGGCGGGTGGTGGTCGGTAAGAGAGGAACACATACACGATGCTGCCAAGTTCCAAGCAGAGAGGGACTCCTTCCAATTGAGTTTATCAAGGAAGGCCTTATGGACAACACGGATGCCAGCTTGGCCTGGATGGATAAGTAATTTGGACATATGGAGGAAGACCAGAAAAAGGACATTGCAGGCAAAAGAAACATCATGAATAAAAGCAAAGTAACAGAAATGCAAGATGTACATTCTGGAAACACAAGCAATTCAATCTGCCTAAAGGACAGAGACAGAAATAAGGTTGGAAAGGTGCAGGTCAGATAGTGGAAAACTTTAAACTTCAAACAAGCTAAGGGATTTAGACTTTAATTAGTGTGGACATTCACAAGGAGCCTAGGTGTGCTTCTTAAGCAAAAGTAATCTTTGTGAGTAAGGCATAGGTCCCAGCACAGGGTGATAGATTAATAAATTTCTATTACTATTATCACAGAAAAATCAATAACTCTACAGGGTACTCCATGCTGGAATCATGCCTGCTACCTGTCAGCAGACCAAAGAGAAATGATTTCTGGCAACTAGAAATGTAAGTTGAGGGAAAATGTGTTTATTGATGCTTAGTTTAATTTATTGCTGTTTCAAGGGCCTGACAAAAAGAGACGGCAAGTTCAGAAGAAAATTGTAAGGGTGATAACATGGCTCAGATCATTTTAAGGGAATATAGAAATGTGTTGTTCTCTCAAATTACCAAGGCACAAAATCGAGTCTCTACTAAAGAAGGCAGCCCACCCTACATACCTTCAAGGATTTATTAATTAAAAGAGATTCATGAAAATCAACCCGGAGGTCCCAAATCAACGCTCCCCCATAAGCAGTTACTCCCTTTTTCACATTGCAATTATTTAAGCAGAAATCCTCACACGGTAAAAATTGAAGAACTGCAAGATTTCATAAAACACTACAATTAGATACAAATGAGTCTCACTTTGGCTTCTGGTTATATCAACCAGAACTCTTTCAGCCACAAACGACAGAAACTCAACTCAAATTGGCTGACTACACAGAAAACAATTAATTCACATGGCTGAAAAGCCTAGGACTTTAGATGTTGACAGTTCCAGGTGCTCAAACAGAACCACTTTTGCCATCACTTAGCTCTCCTTTCCTCTGAGTTGGCTTCTTTCTGTTCAGAAGGAGGTAAGAATTACCATACAGTTCCATCTCATACTACCTTTATTACTTATGATCCCCCCAAATTAAAATATCCTAACAGTCATCTTGTCTAAGCATCCCCACCCTCCTTCGCAAAATAAAGGCATCATACTGAGCGTCATGCTCAAAACATGTGACCACTCCTTGACTCAATCCTATGGTCAGTCAGAAAAAATCCAGCCTACCCAGCTTTATTATTTTTTTAATTTTTTCTAATGTTTACTTATTTTTTGAGAGAGAGACAGACAGACAGAAAGACAGGGAGACAGAGAGAGAGAGTACAAGCAAGGAAGGAACAGAGAAGAAGACACAGAATCTGAAGCAGGCTCCAGGCTCTGAGCTGTCAGCATGGAGTCCAACGCAGGGCTCAAATTCACAAATTATAAGATCATGACCTGAGCCAAAGTCGGATGCTTAACTGACTGAGCCACCCAGGCACCCCAACATTTATTTATTTTTGGGAGAGAGAGAGACAGAGAGACAGAGAGATAGAGTAAGAGAGCACAAGCTGGAAGGGGCAGTGAAACAGGGAGACACAGAATCCAAAGCCCAATCCAGGTGGGCTGTGCTGACAGCACAGAGCCTGAGGCAGAGCTCAAACTCATGAATCAGGAGATCATGACCTGAGCTGAAGTTGATGCGTAACCAACCCAGCCACCCAGGCGCCCCCAGCTTTATCATTAAAGTTAACACCCTGGTAACAAGGTATCACACCAACCAATCATGTGATCAACCATGATTCAGAATGGATCTTCCTCATTGGCAGAAGGGAGCTCAGCTCCATGCAGTTATTCAAGGTCTGAGTATGTACTTCATACATATTAGGAAAGCAAAAAAGGTTTCTGAGCAGGGAAAGGAACTGGCACAGTTGAGGTCTTTGTCTTTTAAAAACAAGGAAAGGGACATCAAGGTACAATCTAAGTGCCTACTATTTTGCTCAAAAGATCAGAGTTCTAGACCCAGAATAGCAACTTGCTCACTATATGACCTGCAATAGCTGAGAGGCACCGCACTCATTTGTAAAACCAAGGCCCTGTCACTCCCCTGCTCCAAGTCTTGACTTTTTAAATATCTATACATGACATAGATATAACATGGCCCTTATAAAAATTAATATACCCCTCCAAAATACAGATAATTGAGACTCCCTCTGACACAGTGGAATCAAGGGAGGTGAAAAAGCTGTGTTAGTCTGATCCCAGCCTCTGTGGTATCAAAACAGAGATGATACTATTCTCACAAGATAGAAATAATGTTCCCTACACCCACATCTTGACATATGGATGTGGATGGGTATGGTGTTTGGATGAGAGAGTGAGAAGTTATTGTAATTTTAAAGCTTGTATAATCTTATGAAAGCCTTGTTCCCTGAGTCAAGCTTACATTGGGAAATTGTACCAGTAAGACCTCCTAAGATTCTATCAGCCAAAAAGTCTAGTATTTATCTCATGATTCAAATGGATTATAATTACGTTAAGAAAAGGGTTCCTGGTGCTTGAAACACCTAGAATCTAAGCCAGTAGATTCTACTACCTAGCACAGATTAAGCATCAATACATGTTCACGAAAGGAAGGAGGAAGGGAGCAGGGAAGGGAGGGAAGGGAAGGAAGGAAGGAGTAAAATGGAAGGGGGAGGGAGAAGAAAGGAGTAGGGGAAAGAGAGGAGGGGAAAGGAGAGAAAGGAAGGTGAGTTTGAGGTTTTATAATGGTTGGAAAGGCTCGTTTCACTGCCTACCATGCAAAGACACTCATGCACACAAAAACACACATACATGACACCAATACCCAGTTGCCTTTGGTATAATCCTAAAACATTCTCTTGTGCCCAAGCAAACTGCTTTTAGTGACCTTCCCCATCAACTGCTTTCAGCAACCTTCCCCTCTGGGATGAGAGGGCATTGTTGTAGGAAATAAAAAGGCACATAAGTACAATCTTGTCTGCCAGCACCCTTCAAAGTGGACATTCCCATGCGTGTTTATTAAGACGACCGATCAGTAGGGAAACATTTGGCTTACAATAACCATCCCTGTTAACACTTAAATATCAATCAAAGGAGGGTAAATGCCACAACAAACAACTCCAAAACCTTACATGACTTAACAGAGGAATAGGCCATTTCTTTTATCATGTCCAGTATGGGTTAACTGCGGGGGGGGGGGGGGGGGGGTGGGTCTTTTGGTGACTCAAGTCCCTTCCACCTTGAAGCTGCACAGCCTCTTTACTCCTCAGAATTTTTCCAAGGAAATCCTTCAGCTATAAATTGAGGACAAAGAATGGAGAACTGCCGGCAAGAGGTGGATGAAACCTAGAACTGCCTACAATCTGCCCACATTCCACTGGCCAGAGCTCAGTCAATGGCCCTGCTTCACAGCAACGAAGTCTGGGAACAGAATCTACCTGTGCTCCAGAGAAGGAAAAGAATTTCACAAACAATGAGTCCATCTCTGACACAAATTACACATTTCTCCCTACTCTTTCACCACTAATCCCTAATGTTTCAGCACTTGCGCACCCAAAGAAGATTGTACTGACTGGGAATAGAAATTAAGGCAGCACCTCCATCATCCAGATCCCATTTCAAAAGAACAATTAGGAAAAACAGAAAAGAAAAGAAAATTTGGGGGTTACCCAGGTGAGCATCCCATGCTGAGCAACCAGTACACGCTCATTTAAGATCCCTTCTCCAGCCAGTCTGGGAGGGCACTCCAGAAGGACGAGCAGCCTCATACCAGCGGCTGAGAAAGAAAACCCATTAACAGAGCAAACTGTCTTGAATTCTGCAGCACATGTCATACTGTGTCTTTTCTGGTCAACCTGTTAAATCTCGTCTCCCTTTAAGATAATAAGGCCATGTTCATTAACGTTGTTTCTGGTAACTACAAACGCTGGCAACCTACACCATCAGGAGAGGTGAGAAGCTCATGCTCCTTAAAAACCTTAGCCTGGAGAGCAGAGCCCAAAATAAAGGCTCATGTGATCCTACTGTATCTGGAGTTCAAACACATGCAACAGGGGTGAGGGACGAGGGAAGTTAAAACAAGGAAGGAGGGTAAAAGCTGACTAAAGCTGGCCACTGCTGAGTACAACTAATTGTTCCGTCTTACAGAATCAACATTCAAAATGCTGCTTTCTAAGCTAAGTTTCAAGACTCCCCGTCCATGTGGGAAAGGTGGCAGAGTTTACTCTCTGGCTTCCTTCTCCCACTGGAAAAGATATGCCTTGTTAGACATTAACTTCCAGCACACTTTCAGGTTACACATACATGTGAACTGATTAGGGTCACGTAGCACCATATATCATGTTGCACCTCAACATCAACAGAGAAGCCCTGGGGTTGAAGGCAAGAGGTTTGTAATATGGGCATGAGGAAGAGAGCTGCCCATCATGCCCGCATAACGTCAGTCGGGGGCCACCTTGCTGGTGGCTGCAGCATTGAGACCAAGAGGATCTAAAACGGTGTGTGACACAAGATTCCTCAAGAGACCAACAGGCCAGAATATATCCGTCCAGGTCACAACATTCTGGAAGTCCAGTAGTAACAATTCATAATCAGAATTCCGCTTACTGCAAATTAAATATTCTTGAAGCTCCTACCTGCATGGAGAAAGCAATGAAGTGAAATGCTGAATGAGCAAGAGTCAGAGCCAGGAAGACACTTTGTCTATCTTTGGATGCATCTATGAGCCCCTGCGGAGATACGAGAGGACTATTTATTTCATCCTTCATAAAGTTTAGCTGGCTCCTATCTGACGCTTTTACCTGGGCGTGAATCCAATTGTCCTACCTTTGCTACAACATCCAGTCCAGTTTACTTGTAAGGGTTCTTCATAGAAAACCTCAAGTTACACAGCGGAAAAAAAAAATACTCTTGAACTAGCTCAAGGACAAGAGTGGTTTGAGGTAAATATTCACATCTCATGGGTATTCAAGAAAAGCTGAGCAAACCTACCCCAATAACAGCAGACACTGAAGCGAATTCAGGGAGTTAATCTCCCTGTCATTCCCTCAGCTTCCTGCTTCCTTTCTTTTCTGAAGTCTTCTCATTTTTTATTTATGTCCCAACCACATTTCCCTGAGTTCCATTCTCTCAACATTTGGTCTGTATGTATCCCCATAATGAATATCCCAGCCCAAATATTCTGTGATCTTTAAGTACAAATGCTACTAGTAACTCTCCTCCAGTCCTCATTTCCAGAGAGGAAATATTTATTTTTTTAAAGCCATCCCATAAATACCATGAGTCACGGGCTATGTTGTAAATCTCCTTACTTGTCCCAAGAGTGTCCCCATCCTGGCTGTAATGACTGTAGCAGTGGGGTGAGGCCCTGAAGCTTAATGCACAATATTTGGACCTCCAGAGAACCAAATCATTCTGCTTTTCCAAGTTCTAATTAACTGAGGCTAGTACAAAGAATAAAGTCAGCATCAAATTAGTGTGCCACTTAACTACTGGCTATACGTAGGCTAGAAATCATGGCTGGGCCTCCCCACTTACCCACCCAATTACAGAGAGAGAGCCTAGAAAAGAGAAAGTATAGGCCAAAGTAAATGAGGCTCCTACTGGTCAGTTACCAAATGCAGACCAGATAGGGAAGCTCTCCGAGAGAGAGGAAAAGGACAGAGTCTGGTTCTGGCACAGTCTGGGAAGACCCACCATGAACTTGGAACAATATTAGCCATTTGTCCTCCCAAGAAGAGGGCCAAATAAGGAAGAAAGGAAAATGAAGAAGATCCATCTCCAGTCCTTCAGAAGTAGAGATGCTGGTATACATTCCCTTCCCTAGGAGAAGAGTCTGACATAGGTGAGGAGGAGGGGGGAGTTGAGAAAAGGGAGGGGCTCCCCTCTACTGATTCACCAGGGACTACAGATTACAGATCCCTGGTTTGGTTCCCATGAGCTTTCAGCACCCAGAAAGAAATAAAAGTCTTGCTTTCCAAAGAAAGGACAGGGCCAGGCCCAGAGCAGGAGAGAGACGGTCCACTGATATTTAAAACTGCTATATAATAAGAATCCTATTGTATTTTCTGTTGGCTTCTAAATTGAAATCTGTTAAGATGAGGCAGCTGGAATCCAAATGAATTTCAACACTAAGGATATTAATCAAAAAACAGGTAAGCAATCCAGCATGGGCAGCTGTGCACTCCCGACTGAAAGGCACTGGGGAGGGGTTCAGAGGTGCTGCCTCCCCTGCAGGACGGGTGGATAGAAAGCCATTTCTTTGGAAGGTCAGAAGAGAATCCGATCTCTTGCCTACGTGCCCTGCCTTTGGCATGCTTCAGGGCTCTCAGCAAAAGCGCTCAATTCCCTAAATAACCCCTGGAAGGAAAATACCTCCTCTACTTATGGCTTGAATGATATGTCTTAGCATCTGCCCAAAGTGGTGATTTCACCAGTTCTAAGTAGGCTTTATGATACACAGAGGGCTCTGCCTGGACAGATCACCCCATGTCCATAGAGAGGTAGGCTAAGGAAGAGCACATATGCAGGGCCAGTATTCTTCTCTCGTGGCTTGGAGTGCAGTCCAGCTCACATAGGGGCAATAAACACCACAAAATCATATGCTAAAAAGACTAACTGTTAGCCTCCGAAAGTGTGGGAAAGGTGACGAAGTGATTCATTCATTCTTTTATTTGTTCTTCATTCAACTAATATTTATGACATGTCTGCTATGTGCCTACAGTTATTTTAAAAGTTCTATTAATCCAAACCTGCACCAAAAATCATATAAGAATGAATAATATATTCATCTTGCATATATATGAATGACTATTTTTTGGCAGAGGGAAGAGGCCATTATATGCCTGTCTATTACATGGTAGAGTGAAGAGGCGATCCTTTGCTGCATTCTCATCTCCCACACCTTCTAAGTTGCAGTGCTCCAAACCTGAGATGCATTCTCCAAATATGCCCATTCCCTGGGTTATGTCACCTAATTTCGTGGTTGTAAAGCCACTGCCAAATTTCTATCTCTAGCTCAGATCTCCTCACTGAACTTGAGCTTGGAATATTCCATTCCCCATCTGACATCTACATTCATATGTCTACAGGCCACACATGCCCAAGCTAAGCTTCTGATCTTCCTCCACCAAGAACGCACACTGCATAGGCTTTTCTATTTAACAAATGGTAACCCCATCCATCAAGGTGCTCATTCCAGAAGCCTGAGACATCTTTATCACTTCTCTTTTAAGTAACCATGTGTAACCAGTCAGCAAATTCTGCCAGCATCACATTCAGAATATACACAGAATCCAACCACTTCTTAGCACTATTGCTATCACAATGTCCCTGGACCAAACCACCTTCAACTCTCATGTGGATTACTGTAACTGTCTCCCAACTTATCTCCCTGGTTCTGCCCTTTTCCTTAGCATCTGTTCTCAAGACAGCGACCAGGGGGATTATTAGCAACATAAACCAGATCAGCTCATTCCTCCATTCCAAACCTTCCAGTAGCTCCCTATTTCACTCAGAAGACCAAAGTTCCTTCCAATAACCCATAAGGTCTTCATGATATGAATTACATCCAGGCCACCCCACCTGACTCCCACTCATTCACTTTGCTACAACCACATTGGTCTCTTTGGTCTTCCCTGAAACAGCTAAGTAGACTTCTACCTCAGGACCTTTGTACTTGATGTTTCCTCTTTCTGGAATACTCTTCTCTAAATTATCAATATGGCTCACTTTCTCACTTCCTTCTGATGTGTCAGAAGGAAGTATATAACATCCTATATAACTACTCTCTCCCAAGACTCCTTACTCCCTTACCATGCTTTAGTTTTTTCTTTTGTGATATTTTCACTATCTTATATACCAAAGTGCTCTTGTTTACTGTCCATCATGAAACCATAAATTTTTTTTATTCTCTGGTATATTCCCAGCATCTAGAACAGTCCCTGGAATATAGTAATTCCTGAATGAGAAAGATGCATGTACCACTTGATACATGAATAAATGGTCCTAAAAGCTGGTAACAGAATTTCTCTTCAGAAGACAACTGACTTTGTTGACAAAATATCTTGATAAATCTTTAGGATACAAGGTGAGAGAGAAACAGAGAGGCAAAAGAAGGGACAGATAAAGTGGAGGGTAACTATGGAAATAGTGTGACTAAAAGGACCAACTGAGGTAAAGTGGCACGTGAGAAAAGACTCTGCAAGGTGAAAAACAAAATGTATCATAAACAAAAGTATTCAGTATTCTCTTTGAAGTTGTTCTGTTAAACTCCTCATGTTTCCTCAATGCATAAATCTTGTTAGACTTATTCACTGCTTTGTATGTGTCTTTTGCATGCTGGAGAACAACTCTAAGTACTAGACTCTGCCTCCCTGGCAGATTGAGGAAACCGTGCAGGAGCTGCAACACTCACAATCAAAAGACCAGAATCTGAGTTCTGGTGTCATCACTTTTGAAGTATAAATCCCTGGGCATGGCTCCAAGCTTCTGTTTCCCCGACTGTACGTAACAAACAGCTGTATACGCTGGTGATACAAATAGAGTCACATCACTTCTTAACTTTATTAGCAATAAAGCCACTATCTCCCTCTTGAAGCTCATTTCCATGAATTATCCAAGAAAGTCAAGGGATTTAAAGACCCATAAAATGATTTTTCTTATCCAGGGGTATGGAAAATAGAGCCTGAGCAGTCAACAGATGTGCTATCACTCCTTGCTGGAGCCGGGTCTTTCCCAAAGTCGCTGCGGATCCACTGCTGTGACATTTCACTGCTCCAGATTCTAGCACACTGATTCTTCAGGAGAGGTGAATCTCAGTTCCTTCAGAGCTACGCCCAGCCAACAAAGCCCCAAAGGGGGACCTCTATAGATCTGATGGCTAACACGAGTGTGCTCTTTTATATGGCCACTTTCTAGGGAACCATTTAGCTCTGGAGTACTGGATTACTCTTCCTTATCCTCTGCCTCTCAGATCCCAAACCACCTCTCCACCTTCTTCGCAGACTAGAGAAACAGGCTGCTTTTCTTTGATGACCTCAAAACTAAAAAACGTCTCATCATAGCTTCTGCCTTCAGAATATGGGCCTGCTTGTCTACCCTTTTAAGAGTGGCTAGCCAGGGACTTGAGAAGGACACACTCTATCATTCAAAGGAAAGATAGTCTCGGTGGTTCTAAACACATTTACCCTTCAAAGAGAATGTCACGTTAAGGTGACCACACTACCCTCCTTAATGCAGGGGATCTGCTGCAGTAGGTCCATGGTTCCCTAGAAAGTGACCATATAAAAGAGCACACTCGTGTTCCCGGCATCCATTGAAAAAATAATCTCTTGGGGGCCACATTGCTGTATGTCCAACTCTGTTCCTGGAAGTATTATATGATGCTGTGAAAACGCTCCCTTAAGCATGGTGCACTATACGAACATTGTCGTCATCATAAAGATGACTGAAGAACTCCAGCATAGTGTAAAAAACATAAGCTACAAGGCAAAGCAGACTAGACAAAGAATCCAGTTCTGCCACTCACTATCTGTGCAACTTTTTGCAAGCTACTTAACCTCCCTGAGCATTCATTTGTAAAATGAGAAAATTACAATATTAGTGATATTAATATAGTATATTAATAATACAATACCAATAATTATCTCTTGGGAGTTGTAAGGAATATCTATGAAGTGCTAATCTAACAGGCAAAATATCTACATTAGCTCCAGGCACAGAGTAGTAAGTGCTCAATAAATTGTAACTATCATTATTTTTACATCCAGCTCTAAGTGAAGTGAATGTTTATTGACTATAAGGTATAATGAAACACACATATGTATGATTTCATTTAACACTTACCTGTGTGGTCACTACTATACTGCTATTTTGTAGACAAAGCCATTAAGGCCTAAAGAGAATGGTACGTTGCCAGAATTATACTACTAGAAGGTAGCACAGGGAGTATTTGCACCCACGTGTCCCTGCCGGCCACATAACAAACTCTCACACTCTATGCCTTACAGCAACCAGTATTTATAATCTGCAGGTCAACTGTGATTCTGCTGATAAGCCACCTCAGTTGAGTAGCTTAGCTTCAGGCTGCACATTCTATGTCTGCTCCATTATCTTACTTGGGATCCCAGGCTGAAAGGACCATGGCTACCACTGCCATGTCCTTCCTGTGACAAATAACCAAAGCACAAAGGGGCAGGCCTGACCACACAAGCACATTCGAAGCCCATCATGTCTGCTAACATTCCAAAGCAAGTCACATGGCTAAACCCAGCCATCAGTGTAGAAGGGAAGTATACTACACCACAGTGTAAAGGAGGAATAATATCTTCAGAACAATCATTCAAACAATCACACCAGATCTCACCACTTCCAGAATCTGAGCTCTAACTCATTGTCCTACAAGGCCTCTCTATTACTCTAAGACAGTACTTCTCTAACCAAAAAAAAAAAAAAAAAATCATTATTACACCTCTTTTTCACTATTAACCTGCATGGGATCTTAGGTTCCTCTTACTTATTGCCTATATCACCTGGCTTGGCTCTTTAAAACAGCCGAAACAGCTCAGCTGGAGGATAAATGAAAAGTAGATAGCCCATTATTCACTGCTCATAGCAAAAGCCAGACTGTGCAGCCCCAATAAGCAACCTGCTGGGTCTACAAATTTGCCATGCTTCGCTCGGTTAAAACTTTATTGGGCACAGTATGGTAACTCAATTAATAGTGAAAATGACACTGGCAAGTGTCACTGACATTGCAACCAATTATTTTTTCCTTAATATCTTTTTTAAATCACAAGCTGACCAAATTCAACAAGAGCCATGTTCTTCCACAGGGCATATTTAGTCTGTCTCTGCCTTCCCCATTACCTTCCACTGTCAGGGTCCCACAACTCTGTCACCAGTTATAAGCCTCTCTCTTCTCCCAACAACAGTGCAGCTTCCCCCCAAAGGAGCTAACTGAAAACACAAATCAGGCTGTTTGGCAGGATTTGGTGTTATTGGTAGTTTTTTTTTTTTCCTATGAATCATAATTTGACTGACTTAATTATTTCCTCTTACTCACAGTGGTCCTTGTTTAGAAAGCACACACACAGAAACAAACTGCAAACCCAACCTGAATTACCACCTAAAAAAATGCATGAGGATGGATTCAAAAACACCAGCACATGCCCTGAAAAACCCATAGGTACCTGGTCTTCCAAGGTGTCCTGGACTCAAGTGGTCCCACCAGACTTGTCATCTTCAGCCCTGAGCTGGAACTTGACTGACTTACAGTAGCCAGCTGGGCTAAAAGTCAAAGGATGACTAATTTTAATGCATAAGCAATTGGATTTCCAGTCTACAATCTTCAAAAAAGAAAAACTCTATCATACACAATGTTCAATCCAGAAAAATCTCATGATTGGGAGTCATTCCAAGTTATTTCAAGCTTAAGTCCAGATGGGCAGAGGATGACCCTCTATATTTAACACATATTTATCAGGGTTGAAGACATCCATGTCATCAGAATACAGAAAATATAGGTACTTAGAGCATCTCCCAGAAAGTAACTTTCCATCTTGTCTCTTGTGATTGGATTCTGAACATTACCAATTGAAGAAAAGCCACCTACATGGATGCTGGTAGACTTGTTGAAGCACAGTAGGATCTCCCATCTCGGATCCTGGGATTTCTTGACCCTACTAAACCAATACATACAGAAAAGGCTCTCCACTGTCTCTAGTCATAGCAGATTGATACTGTCTTCAGGCTAAATTTTCATGTCCTTATGACTAGCTTTGGGGTTAATGCTGAAGTACACAATTTCTGGGCTCAGCTCAGTCCAAAACTGATGATACATCAGCTAATAGGTCTCCATAAAAGCTCCTGCTAGCTCCATGCGGTCATCAGTCAGACCATGGTGTGTACCCAGAGCCAGGGTCACAAGCAAAAAAACACACTAAATGATGCATCTTGGGTCTGAACTTTTCATCCAAACTTCCCCCAGGGCTAGTCTCGGACTGCTGAAGCACATGCATTTTTTATTCCTTCTATGGCTTCAACACCTTCTTGTAGTAACTGAATTTCTTTCTTTCTGCCTTGGTTCCAGTGCTTCAGCAGAGCTCTGGCTCCAAGAGTGAAGATCCACTGAAGAAGCCATTGTTGGTATAAATGAACATTTCCAAACAGGGAATGTATATACTTGGTCGCTTCCACCACTGTTTCCTGAAATTTCTTATCTCCAGTGGGACAACAGGGCATTATGAATGCAAATGGAATGCTCATCACTTTTGACACTAAGCTGACATCTTAGGAGACATGCCAGTGACTGTTTAGATCAAAGTATGGAAACCAAGTCACGACCAAATAAGCTAGGAGGAAAAAAATTTACTATGGTGATGGGAACTTCCCTTTCCCCAAGCAAGCCCCTTCTTCACCTGCACCTGCTCACTGAGACTCAACACCACCACGGTACTGTTCCAAAGCAGTGGCATCAGCTCTCAATATTAAACTTTTCCACTTCTGCTTCTATATTTCCTGCATCAGCCCTGGAGACACCACCCCCAGCCTGCCCCACAGAGCACTCACTGCTCCTGCACCTGCGACTCTGGCCAATATTTAAACTGCCAGCCAATTTAGTTGCTTGTCTTACAGTCATCCCCCAAGTGCTAGCCCTGTGGTTTAATAGCACTGGATGACCCTTCTGAGAATGTTTTTACTATGGGCTAATGAAAAATAGCACCTCATAGGAAGCCAGTGGCCTTCTTCTGAATGGTGATGTTTTAACTAAGCCGGAAAGGAACTCTCGTACAGTGCTTCTCAAACTTTTATGTGCCGGAGAATTATCTGAGGGCTTATTAAAACAGGCCACTTTGTCTCCATCTCCAGAGATTCTGATTTAGTAATCAAAGGGAGAGTGGAGACTGCATGTTCCCACGTGATGCTGATGCGGCTGGTTTACTGATTATACTCTCAGAACCACTCCAGTTCCTGGCAGTTGGGAAGAAACAGCGCTGGGGAGCCCAAGAGGGCAAGCTTGGCACCACCCTCCATCTCCCCTACCAAGACAGGAACTCTCTATTTTTCAGATCTGGCTTCATGATGAGATTTCATTTGGGTTAGGTATCTGCACTAAAAATGGTTGGAAAACCACTTCTCTAAAAAACATCAAAATTTGTGATAGTGCAAAGTAAAGGCAGAGAAAGAGTATTTTACCTCAAGAAAATCAGAGGCAAGAAAGTGAAAACTTTCTTTTCCTTCATTCAGAAAAGCTAAATTCTGAAAGATTGTGCTTGCTTCTGGAGTAAAAGACAAGGCAGACACCTATTCAGTTGGTTGAGTGTCTGACTTCAGCTCAGGTCATGATCTCATGGGTGTCGTGTCCTGCCCCAGCCAGCAGGGCAGAAAATCCTTGTGGGTTCTTGATCCTGAGGGAGGGAGAGAAAACAGGGCAGGAAGGGGGATGCACAGAGAGTAAAGACACAACACACACTTTCAATCAAGCCTCTTCCTTTTTTATTGAGAAAACACCCTATCTTATAAAGGTTTCAAGGCGGGAAAACAAGGCAGCTGACCTAGGTCGGTTGCTAGGAAACAGGGTTAAGGGATTAAGACTGGAGTAAAAGGGGAACCAGACTAAAGTGTTCTAGCACAGCGCCTGAGGGGCTGATGATACCCTGCCTGCAGGCGGTTGATCTTTAATCTTCTGGCTTCTCCTCTGACAGGGAGTGGTGCTCCCCTGCCTATTTTTGCAACTCCCCTCAGGGAGTGACATATCCAGCTAGCAAATGGCCAAGCAGCTGAATCTTTGCCGCTCCCCACACATGGGTTCAAGCCCTGCATCGGGCTCTGTGCTGACAGTTAAAAGCCTGGAGCCTGCTTCAGATTCTGTGTCTCCCTCTCTCACTGTCCCTCCCCTGCTCATACTCTTATCTCTCAAAAATGAATAAACGTTAAAAAAATTTTAAGCCAAAGATATCATCATCATCATCATCATTATATCATCACCATTTGTTAAATATATTCAGAGTGTGCTAGGTTCAACAACTCTCTTAACTTATAAAATTACTACTTCCTTTAGAGTAAGCTTAAAGAAATTATATACATTTCTCAAATTCACATTTCTAATAAGTGGAAGAGTCCAGGACCCAAAATTTTAACTAGTCAAGATACCCAGAAGGAGGAAAGGGGTCGGGGTGAGAAATGGTATTCTCTGGGGTAAAGAAAAAAGCTTCCTTCTTTCTCTATGAAAAATGTAAGCAGCCATCAAATAAAGAACACAGAACTGAAAGCAAATGTGACAGCTGGAGACACTTATGTGGACTGTGAACTCCCAGGGAGTGGAACAAGTAGAGGAGACCAGAGCACCAGCCAGGATGGAGCTTGCACCAGTGAGGAAACAGCACCCCCACTGGGAATGATCAGAAGGTAGAGGAATCAAAGAATGTGTCAAATCAGAAAATTCAGAATGCACTATGTGCAAAAACTGAAGGAGGAATGAATAACCACTCCCCCCCCCTTGTAGAAATTTATCCAGATGTTTCTTTTCCAAGAAAAAGTGGAAAATGAGTACTTTGGAGTTTCAAGAGTTCCAGGCAGAATAACCAATCAAAGCCTTTATCCCAGTGTCTCACAGGCAGAACAGAGTCTCCATGTAGGTGGAGGAAAGAAGTGGGCTTTCAAAGCCCAGTTTCAACCAGGAATTCTCTATGGCAATATTAAATACACTTAGCATTTTTTGTCAACATACAACAAATATTTATGTAGCACCTATTATGTTTGGCACTATGCTGTATGCTCTAATACAACAATGAAGAAGACAGATCCAATCCTCCCAAGTAAGAGGGGGAGACATAAAACTGGTCAAACAACAAATAAATAAAATACAGTAAAACCTTGGATTGTGAGGAACTTGTTCTGTGAGTGTTCTGCAAGATGACCAAACATTTATAATAAAGTTTAACATGATAAACAAGTGATGTCCTCAAATATGAGCCATTCGTGACAGTGAACATCACACAATCACAACTGAGCCAAAGGTTCCTGAAATTCACTTTGATATACAAGTGCTTTGGATTACAAGCATTTTATATCTGAAACAAATTATGCTTGCAAACCAAGGTTTTATTGTAAAAACTTCTAAGTGCCACAGAATTCATTTTATGGGCCTCCTTAACAAAATATCACAGACTGAGTAAATATAGAATGGAATTTATTTTCTCACAATTCTGGAGAATAAAAGTTCAAGATCAAGTTATTAACTATCTTGGCTTCAGCCATCAAGCTGAAAAACAGTATGCCTGTTTTATCCCTTCCTGGAAGTTCTGCCTATCTAATCTAAGTTAGACTAATTCAATCTCATAGAATGGGTACCCTCACAGTACTTCATGGTACCATTACAGTTTCAATTTTACATTTCCTTCTGTGATCATTTGCTTAAGGTCTTCCTCCCTTCTCCTCACAGTAGCTCCAAGAAGGCAATTCTATTCTTGCTTAACATCTAGCACTTAATGGTGGTTGGCATATAGCAAATGAGATGTTCATAATGTGTTAAATAAAATGATGAATAAATAAATGAATGAGCATCAAGGCTGAAAGCAAGGTTGGAATGGGGGGGTAACAACTCAAGTGGGACATGAAGGAGGACATGAGTGGGTAGCCATAAGAGTAATAAATGGAAGAAAGAAAACTCCAGCCAGAGAAGAGTAAGTGTGGAAGGTTTGAGAGAAGCAAGAACCTGACATACTATGAAATATATGTATTACACAATGCCATATGTTAATTAAACTTTATGTAAATTAAACTTAAAATGGGATTGAGTAAGAGTGTCTGTTTCAGATATTCTTGGATATGCTGAGAAAGTATGGAAGAAAGGGCTAGCAATATCTCATGAAGCTAATTTCTTTAGGGAATTCAAATAAAAATAAATTCCTCACAAAAGTAGGGATAGAAGGATCATACTTCAAGATCATAAAAGCCATATGTGAAAGACCCACAACTATTATCATCTTCAATGGGGAAAAACTGAGAGCTTTCCCCCTAAGGTCAGGAATGCGACAAGGATGTTCACTCTCAACACTGTTACTCAACAGTGTTGGAAGTCCTAGCCTCAGTAATCAGACAACAGACTGAAATAAAAGGCATCCAAATTGGCAAGGAGGAAGTCAAACTTTCACTCTTCACAGACAACATGATACTCTATGTGGAAAACCCAAAAGATTCCACTAAAAAAACTGCTAGAACTGATCCATCAATTCAGCAAAGTTGCAGGATATAAAATCAATGGACAAAAATCAGTTGCATTTTTATACACCAAAAATGAAGCAGCAGAAAGAGAAATCAAGGAGTCAATCCCATTTACAATTGCACCAAAAACCATAAAATACTTAGGAATAAACCTAACCAAAGAGGTAAAAGATCTATACACTGAAAACTGTAGAAAGCTTATGAAAGAAATTGAAGACACACACACACACAAAAGGGAAAAATATTCCATGCTCTTAGATAGGAAGAACAAATATTGTTAAAATATTAATACTACCCAAAGCAATTTACACATTTAATGCAATTCCTAGCAAAATAATACCAGCATTCTTCACAGAACTAAAACAAACAATCCTAAAATTTGTATGGAGCCAGAAAAGACCCCAAATAGCCAAAGCAATCCTGAAAAAGAAAACCAAAGCAGGAGGCATCACAATTCTGGACTTCAAGCTGTATTACAAAGCTATAATCATTAGGACAGTGTGGTGCTTACATAAAAGCAGACAGATCAATAGAACATAATAAAGAACCCAGAATGGACCCATAAATGTATGGCCAACTAATCACTGACAAAGCAGGAAAATATATCCAATGGAATAAAGACAGTCTCTTCAGTAAATGGTGCTGACAAAATAGGACAGTGACATGCAGAAGAATGAACGTGGACTACTTTCTTACACCATACACAAAAATAAACTCAAAATGGATGAAAGACCTAAATGTAAGACAGAAATTTTACAAAACCCCAGAGAAAAATAGAACAGGCAAAAACCTTTTTGAACTTGGCCATAGCAATCTATTATTCAACAGGTTTCCAGAAGTAAGGGTAACAAAAGCAAAAATAGACTAATGGGACCTCATCAAGACAAACAAGCTTCTGCAGAGCAAAGGAAACAATCAAAAAAACTAAAAGACAACTTATGGAATGGGAGAAGATATATGCAAATGGCATATCAGATAAAAGGGTTAGTATCCAAAATCTGTAAAGAACTTATCAAACTCAATACTCAAAAGACAAATGATCAAGTGAGGAAATGGGCAGAAGACATGAACTTTTCCAAAGAAGACATCCAGATGGCTAACAGACACATGAGAAGATGCTCAGCATCACTCACCATCAGGGAAATACAAATAATAACCACAATGAGAAAGTACCTTCCACCTGTCAAAATGACTAACATTAACAACTCAGGCAACGACAGATGTTGGCGAGGATGCGGAGAAAGAGGATCTCTTTTGCACTGCTGGTGGGAATCCAAAATGGTGCAGCCACTCTGAAAAACAGTATGGAGAGTCCTCAAAAAATTAAAAATAGAACTACCATATGACCCAGCAATTGTACTACTAGGTATTTATCCAAAGGATACAAGCATGCTGCTTCAAAGGGGCACATGCACCTTAATGTTTATAGCAGTACTATCGACAATGGCCAAAGTATGGAAGGAGCCTAAATGTCCATTGACTGATGAATGCATAAAGAAGATGTGGCATATGTATACAATGGAATATTACTCAGCAATCAAAAAGAATGAAATCTTGCCATTTGCAACAATGTGGATGGAACTAGAATGTATTATGCTAAATGAAATTAGGCAGAGAAAGACAAATATCATGACTTCACTCATACATGGAATTTAAGATACAAAACAGATGAACATAAGGGAAGGGAAGCAAAAATAATACAAAAACAAGGAGGGAAATAAAACATAAGAGACTCAAATACAGAGAACAAACTGATGATTACTGGAAGGATTGTGGGAGGGGGGATGGGCTAAATGGGCAAAGAGCATTGAGGAGGTCACTTGTTGGGATGACCACTGGGTGTTATATGCAGGGGATGAATCACTGGTTTCTATTCCTAAAATCATTATTGCACTATATGCTAACTAACTTGGATGTAAATTAAAATAAGCAAACAAACAAACACATACAAATAAAAATGAACCAACAAGAAAATAGCAAGGACCAATAATCCCTCATTTTCCCCCAATCTCAAACTAAGAAAGTATCTTCCTCAATCAGAAGTAAGCCCTTCCAGATTGCAAAGAGTAGCAATCATCCATCTGTAGAAATTCAGCTACCATGATGAGAAGAGTTTATTATGATTTTGTAGCTAAATTGTGTATGGCCCTGGGTTCAATGGATTGTTACTAGATATGAATGTTTTAGAACACTGAATCCATTTCCTCAATTCAAAAGTCACTCCACTGGTTCTGAAACTCCTCAAGGAAATAATTCTTTCTATGTGTATGTATAACTTTGAGTCTTCATGGAGAGCTGCCATCGATAAGATAGGCAATAAACATATTTATGCTTTTGCTCCTAAGTTACACATTACTGTACATACATAAATGTATACATCTTTTGTTAAATGTACATATGACATAGCACTCACTAATGGAAAAATAGAGTCTAATGATCAAAATATCCCCTATATGAATTCTAACTTTGTCAGTAGCCCACCATGTGGCCTTTGACTACATCATTGTGATATATTCACAATGTGTGTGTGTGTTTTTCTACATCACTAGATTGTAATTCTTTTTTTAATGTTTATTTATTTTTGAGAAAGAGAGAAAACACAAGCAGGAAAAGGGCAGAGAGGGAGACACAGAATCTGAAACAGGCTCCAGGCTCTGAGCTGTCAGCACAGAGCCCGATGCTGGGCTCAAACTCAGGAACAGTGAGATCATGCCCTGAGCCGAAGTCGGATGCCCAACCAACTCAGTCACCCAGCCGCCTCAAGATTATAATTCTTTAAGGACAAAGACAATGTGTCGTTTTCTTTTAAATCTTTACCAGCTTCTTTTATGACAGTTATTTATCAAATAAATGTTGAGAAGCTGGATGGAATAAATAAATCTGTGAGAGATAAGTGTTATTCTGTTTACCAGTAAGTTAAATGAAATTAAACATATATAAAACAATTATGAGGTGAAAGATATATCTAACTAAGGTGAAATTATATAGTATCAATAATAAATTCACTAAAGGGAAGAGGGCAAGAAGACCAACTTGTCTCCAAATTTAGCTCAGAATGTATTGGACTCACTTAATACCTCTACTTGGGAGTGTGTAAGTTGCTGGTAAGGAGGCAACAAAATGGTTAGTGGTTCTGTATTGCCTGGGTTCTCTATGCCGGTTCTTACTGAGTCCTCACTTCTCTCTAGAATACACCCATACTCATATTCTGCTGTAAAAGGAAGTGACAGCTTCCTTTTTTTCGACTATTCTGGTTTTCCTTTTGTTTTTAATGTTTGTTTATTTTTGAGAGACAGAGAGAGATAGAATGTGAGCTGTGTACCTTCCGTTTAACTGCCTAAAAGAATTTAGATGGCGGGGGGGGGCCTATACCAGGAAGAGCGCTATTACCAGAGATGACTTTTTACATAAGAAAAACACTCCTCTGCCTGGCATGGCAAACACTTATTTACCAAACATTTTCTGTCCTTACCTTCCTGTGAACTGTCATCCCCCTGGATAAAGTTCCAGTCTCCTACACCTTCTCCTTTGCTCAGGATGGCATATAAACCTCAATTGCTAGACTATCTTGTACCCTCTCATGGCTATGTGGGTCTTCATACATATGAACTTAAATTTGCTCTTCCCCATTAATATGTTTTCTGGCAATCTGATTATTAGGCTAACCAAGAACCTAGAAGGGAAGAGAGAAAAAAAAAAGTCCTCCCCTACAATGTTCTCTCTTTTTGGAGAAAATTGTATTTCCCTGTTGTCTGCTACTTTGGCTTATAAGCTCATGTTTCCCTAGGGGTATCAGCCAGCTTGTGTTCTCGTGTACACTGAGAAAGGTCCAAATACCAGGCCCTCTCTTATCATTATCACAAAGATTAAGAAAAGGGAAGATGGTGAGCTCCAAGGCAGAGAACCTTGGCACTGAAACACCACTCCTGTTAGCTGCCTCTACTCCAGACCACTCCTCTGACCACGATTTCACCCTTAAACCTCCATCTCACAAGATGCGCATGAGGAAGAGGCATATGCTTACTTTTCAATTCTTGCCCTTACAATCTGGGGGAGTGAAAGAGTTAATGCCCAAAAACAGTCAGTCCATACCTCCAGCAACCCTTCATCCCAACAGGGCAGTCACCAGCACTAGCAGCCAAGACTAGAAGAATTAACCATTGATTTGTCCTAATGCAAGTGAGGAAAGCAGTGAGAGCTGAACCCCTAAAGATGATCTCCCACTTCTGGCTTCCCTGGGCCCCTTGCCACTGCAACCGACCTCCTAATCTCACTATCCAAGATAGCTCCAGTCTGCCATGGTGTCTTCAACTTTCTTTGTTCCTAATTTCACCATTTTGGATCCTTCTTTCTATAGATTCTCTAAGGTTGATTTTGGAGTAGGTTGCCAGGAACCCATGCTAGTTTGCTTGCTTTTAGGACATTGAACCCTATCCTCTCAATGGGTTTCTTTATACAGACATTTTTGGCCTGCGTTCAGGTATAACGATATCTGAAACATGTAAATTGTGATACCGTTTGAGAAGCAGTTTATCCATAGAAATCAAAGGTTTTTGATGTGCCTAGCAATTGCATGTTAGAAATGTATCTTAAGAACATAAACTGATATGTATGCAAAAGTGTTTAAGGTCATCCACTGCAGTATTACTGCTAATAGGAGCAATCTGGAAACAACTGGAGTGCTCATCAACAGGGGATTGGATAAAGTCTGGTGTACAAATGCAACCCCATGCTGCTTCATCATAAAATGGATAAGATACATCTATAATTATTGGGTATAAAAGATAGACTCAGTGATACTTAAATTACATTTATAATATCATCCCATTTATGTAAAGTGAAAGAGAGAAAGGGAAAAACAGGTCTGGATCACATACAGCAAAATGCTACCAATGATCATCTCTGGGTTTGGGATTTAGGATGATTGCTGCTTTCTTCATTCTAATTTTCTGTATTGAGAGACAAACATTCATTTCTATAATCTTTATGATCAGAAAGAAATATAAATCTACTTTCATCTTGGAGAATCAAAATAGAATAAACATCCCCAAAATCATAAAGCCAGACTTAAACCTCCCTGATGACTATCCTCCATTCATATAGTGACAGAGACTTCAGAATAATCTGCCGTAGGCCTTCAGCAATAATTTGCTTGTGTTATAACTTAATAACCCCTGTAACCTGAGGGTACAATAAAAAAGGAGTGCTAATTCAGTGGAGCTGATGGAAGAGTAATTATCCTGGGGAGAGGGCTTCCCCTGAGCTTAGTCACTTGTAACTCATGGTGGGACCACCAGGGGCAAAGAGGGTAACTGCCAGCTGATGAATTATTCATGGCCTTGACTGCTTGGAGGGGCTCACTGAAGCATTGCTCAAGCTGCTAGCTCTACAAGTCTAGGGTAACCCATCAGCTTCTGTTAGGTTGAGAGAAAGGGGTAGCAGTGAACATAGACACTGTCAGGGTCAGGTACTGAAAGCAAGAATCAAGAATGGGTCAGATATCTTACTGATGCTCCATGGCCTTCTGACCTTGAGATTTCTGGCTTAGAGTCTGAAAACTTAATTCAAATGAGGTACTGGGCTACCCCGGAGCAAAACACCTTTTGGTCTTCGTGAGAAACAGAGAAACAGCCATAGTTTCCTGAAGCATGAGGAAAGGATTCAAACTTGGGCCAGATACAATGGTTGATGCATCCCAGAGTAAGAGGAAAATTATTCCAGGTCAGCAAGATTTGGAAGTTGTTCAGAGTTTATTATTGAGATTAAAATATATTTATATTTATTAGAAATTTCAAGAAATCAGATTTTTCCCACTGACATTGAGAATTATAGACCGGCTATTTCACAATGTAACTCCACCTACTTTATAACAAGGTACAAAGAAGCAGTCACAGCTTGGCAGGTAGATTAAATGACCCAAGGAAAAATCATTATGCTGATGACTTCAGAGTCAATTTAATGACTACAAACTAAAAGGGAACTTATTTACGCTGTGCCACACACTATACTGGGCACTTTATATGCATAATCTAATTCATTTCTCACAAAACTGAATAAGATAGCGAAATTATCCCCAAGTTGCAGATAAGGGAAAATGGGGATCAAAAAGTAATAATCTTGGCCAAGCTTCGAAACCAATTAAGAGGTTCATAACCAGGTCCAAGAATCAAATCTGTTTGACTTCAGAAACAGAATAAACACTATACTCACCAGTTTGTATCCCAAACTCCTCTGTTGACCCAAATGGTGTAAATGAAAAGTTCTTCAGTGTAACCTTTACAGTGAGTCTCAGATTTCAAGTTCTATAACTTGACTGTGGTTGCTTGGTAGACACACTTCTACAATGGACTGTGAATTTGCTGATTATTGATCCAGTATCCATTCCCTTTTCCCCTCCCAAATATGCCTCCAGCAGCTCACGTATGTCAGGAAAGTCTGCCACCTTCCAGCTCTAGGGCTAAACCCTAATGTACTCAGGCCAATCAGCACATTCTACTATTCTGGCCAGGATGATTAGATTAAAGGAGCGCATGTGACCTAAACAAGTGTCTTAAAGTGAATTTCAGGATTCTTCACTGGAATGCGGGTCGGGTAGTAGGGCCCGGTATGCAGATGCAAAGGCCAGAGCTGTTGCAGCCTTTGTACCACCATTTAGAAAGCCCAGTTTAAGATGAGGCTGACACAATAAAGGGCAGAATGAAAAAAAAAGAAAGAAGGAAAGAGGAAGGGAAGGAGGAAAGAAAGAAGGGGCAGGAGAGAGAACAGAAGGAAGGAAATTGAATCAGTTATCAGGGGTGCCTGGTTGGTTCAGTCGGTTAAGTGTCTGACTTCGGCTCTGGTCATGATCTCACAGTTCATGGGTTCGAGCCCCGTGTCAGGCTCTGTGCTGACAGCTCAGAGCCTGGACCTGCTTCGGATTCTGTGTCTCCCTCTCTCTCTGACCCTCCCCTGCTCACACTATCTCTCTCTGTCTCTCAAAAATAAATAAAAGCTATTTTAAAAAATTTTTGAATCAGTTATCAAAAATCTCCCAACAAATAAGAGTCCTGGCCAGGTGGTTTCCCAGGGGAATTCTACCAGACACTGAAAGTAGCTAATACCAATTCTTCTCAAGATGTTCCAAAAATAGATATGGAAAAAAAAAAAAACTTCCAGACTCATTCTGTGAAGCCATGATTACCTTGATTCCCAAACCAGACAAATAACCCACCAAGAAGGAGAATTACAGTCCAATATCCCTAATGAACATAGATGCAAAAATTCTCAACAAGATACTAGCAAATAAAATTCAGCAGTATATTAAAAGAATCTTCACCATGATCAAGTGGGATTCATTCCTGGGCTGCAGGGCTGGTTCAGTATTTGCAAGTCAATCAGTGTCATAAATCACAATAAGAGAAGAGAGAGAAGAACCATATGATCCTGTCAATAGAGGCAGAAAAAGCATTTTGATAAAATACAGCATCCTTTTTTAATAAAAACCTTCAAGAAAATTGAGAAAGCAGAAACATAACTTAACATCAAAAAGCAATATATGAAATGCCCACAATATCATCCTCAATAGGAAAAAAACTGAGAGCTTTCCCCCTGAGAACAAGAATACAGCAGGGTGGTCCATTCTCACCACTGATATTTAACATAGAGTTGGAAGTCCTACCTTCAGCAATCAGACAACAAAAGGAAATAAAAGGCATCCAAATTGGCAAAGAAGAAGCCAAACTTTCACTTTTTGTAAATGACATGATACCCTACATGGAAAACCTAAAAGACTCCACCAAAAACTGCTAGAAATGATCCATGAATTCCGCAAAGTTGCAAGCTATAAAATCAATGCACAGAAATCGGTTGCCTTTCTCTACACCAATAATGAAGCAGCAGAAAGAGAAATCAAGGAATCTATTCCATTTGCAATTGCACCAAAACCCATAAAATACCTAGAACTATTCTAACCAAAGAGATAAAACACATGTATATTGAAAATTATAGTAAATTTATGAAATATATTGAAAAAGACACAAAAAATTTAAAAACATTCCATGATCATTGATTGGAAGAACAAATATTGTTAAAATGACTATACTACCCAAAGCAATTTACGTGCAATCCCAATCAAAATTCCACCAGCATTCTTCTCAGAGCTAGAAGAATTCTAAAATTTGTATGGAACCACAAAAACCCCAAATAGCCAGAGTAATCCTGAAAAAGAAAACCAGGCCTGGAGGCATCACAATTCCAGACATCAAGCTGTATTACAAAGCTGCAATCAAGACAGACACATAGACCAATGGAATAGAATAGAGAACCCAAAATTAGATGCACAAATGTATGCCCAACTAATCTTCAACAAAGCAAGAAAGAGTACCAATGGAAAAAAAGTCTCTTCAGCTAATGGTTTTGGGAAAACTGGACAGCAACATGCAGAAGAATGAAACTGGACCACTTCCTTACACCATACACAAAAATAAACTCAAAATGGATGAGAGACCTAAGTGTGAGACAGGAAACCATCAAAATCCTGGAGGATAAAACAGGCAACAACCTCTTTAACCTCAGCCACAGCAGCTTCTTACTTGACAGGTTTCCAAAGGAAAGGGAGATAAAATAAAAAAGGAACTAAAGGGACCTCATCAAGATAAAAAGCTTCTGCACAGCAAAGGAAACAATCAACAGAACTAAAAGGCAACTGACAGAATGGGAGAAGATATTTGCTAATGATGTACCACAGAAAGGACTAGTATCCAAAATCTATAAAGAACTTCCCAAATTGAACACCTAAAAAACAATCTAGTGAAGAAATGGGCAGAAGACATGAATATAAACTTCCAGAGAAGACATCTAGATGGGCAACAGACACATGAAAATATGCTGAATATCACTCATCATCAGGGAAATACAAATCAAAACCACATTAAGATATCACCTGATATTGGGCAAGGTGGCTAAAATTAACTCAGGAAACAATAGATGTTGGTAAGGATGTGGAGAAAGTGGAACCCTCTTGGACTGTTGGTGGGAAATGCAAACTGACAGAGCCACTCTGGAAAACAGTGCAGAGGGTCCTCAAAAAAAAAAAAAAAATTAGAACTACCCTATGACCCAGAAATAGTATTGCTAGGAATTTATCCAAAGGATACAGGAGCACGGATTCATAGGAGCCTATGCACCCCAGTGTTTATGGGAGCACTATGAATAGCCAAATTATGGAAAGAGCCCAAATGTCCATAAACTGATGAACGGATAAAGAAGATGTGGTTTATATATACAACGAATACTACTCAGCAATGAGGAAGAATGAAATCTTACCATGTGCAACAATGTGGATGGAATTATGCTAAGTGAAATAAGTCAGTCAGAGAAAGATAGATATCATATGTTTTCATTCATATTTGCAATGTGAGAAAGAAACTTAACAGAAAACCATTCAGGAGGGGAATGGGAAAAAAATTAGTTTCAAACAGTGAGGGAGGCAAGCCATAAGAGACTCTTAAAAGCAGAGAATAAACTGAGGCTTGATGGGAAGTGTGGGGAGGAGGGGAAAATAGGTGTTGGGCATTGAGGAAGACACTTGTTGGGATGAGCACTGGGTGTTGTATGTAAGCAATGAATCATGGGAATCTACTCCTAAAGACAAGAACACACTGTATACCCTGTATGCTAGCTAACTTGACAATAAATTGTATTAAAAAAAAATAATTTGTTTCCAGAAGTGGAGCAATGGAAGTAGGAGTAATAAATCTATAAATGTGGAATAAAAAAGATAAAGAAAAGAGCAACGAGAACACATTGATCTCAAACTGAGAATTTGGTGGTCTTTTTTTTTCTGCTCATGAAATGACTGGCTATATTACAGCCTGTTAGTAAAACAAATGACATAGTTTATTTTCCAAAGTAGAACACATCTGAGAACGAAATAAGGTGCCATTAATAATTAGGTCAGGATGGGGTGCCTGGGTGGCTCAGACCATTAAGCAACTGACTCTTGGTTTCAGCTTAGGTTATGATCTTATGGTTTGTGAGTTTGAGCCTAGTGTTGGGCTCTGAGTTGACAGCACAGAGCCTGGTTATGATTCTCTCTCTCCCCCTTTCCCTCTGTTCCTCCCCTGCTCGCTTGCTCACTCGCTCGCTCTCTCTCTCTCTCTCTCTCTTTCTCTAAAAAAAAGTAATGTTAGAATAATCATTCACTGTTCATATTTCAACCCACTATTTTTCCTAATCCCTGGAGCCCAGCAATGTGTTTACAATATAGATCTGTTGTGATTTATGCAGGATCTGTTGTATTTTAAGTATCCCCTCCCCCAGAGTCTGCAATATCTCTTTATAATGGAAGTAGAAGCCTATACCAGTTTATTCTGGTTGCACTTGCATGTGTGGAAGAGGCAAGCCAGGAGAATAGAAAATAAACCACAATCAAATCACAGAAACTTTTTTACTGAGTGAAGGAGGCTGACTTTATCATGAAGGTAATAGGAAACCACTACAACAGTTTAAGAAAAGTAGCAATTTATCAATCTTGCATTTAAAAAAATCTTTTATAGAGTATCTGGGTGGCTCAGTCAGTTGAGCATCTGATTTCAGTCCAAGTCATGATCTCACGAATCATGAGTTCGAGACCCATGTGGGGTTCTGTGCTAACACCTTAGAGTCTGGAGCCTGCTTCAGATTCTGTCTTCTCTCTCTTTCTACCCTTTCTCCAATCTCACTGTCTCTTTCAAAAATAAGTAAACATAAAATATTTTCTTTTCAAAAAAAATACTCTTTTATAATGAGGAAGATAGACAAAAGGAAAAGAAGCCACCTAGATTATTGCTCTAAGAACAATGAATGCACTTAACATGGATAGTGGCAATGTGGATTAAGAGAAGGGGACAAATTTGAGAGACTGGAATGCAAGGAGAGAGAAGACCAATTTGCCTGAAGCCAATTTTCTTAATGATACACTGGCCTAAATTCTTAATAACAAACAAGCATTTCAAAACCAGTATAACCGTTTCAGCCCATTTTCATATTCTTTAGAATTCCTTTTCTTCTTCCACATTGTTCAAGGACATTCTACCAAGGTATCTGAGGGCATTTTCATATGTAGATCGTACGGCTCCGAGTGTTTAATGTATGCAAAGTATTTTATATACAAAGCGTTTGGGATAGTCCCTTTTGTGTATTTTTTTTTTCATTCCTTCAGCTGCCTCTTCCAGTGATGCCTACCACAGAGTTTTTCAAGGACTTCTGTTCAATTAGTCTAAGGGTACATCTGTCTACATTTCACCTTTCTAGTAAGTTTTTATCACATTTGTAGAATTCCACATGATTATCCTAATTTACCTCTTTTGAGGATACCTGCCTCTTTCTTACTGGGTTGTGTGTGTGTGTGTGTGTGTGTGTGTGTGTGTGTGTGTGTTTTGCATCTTCTGAGCCCTGAATGGATTTATTAAGCAAATTAGATCATATTAAATATCTTCCATGTTTAACTAAGTATGACCTTTTATACATAGCAATCTAAAGATACAATGGTGTATAAAAAGTATCTTTATAAAATTTCATTTGTTTTTTGAGTGAGGGAGAGAGCACACATGTGTGTGCATGAGCATGTGAGGGGTAGAAGGAGAGAAAGAATCTTAAGAAGGCTTCATGCCCAGCATAGAGCCCAGTGCAGGACTCCATCTCATGACTGTGAGAGCATAACCTGAGCGGAAATCAAGAGTTGGACTCTTAACCGAATGAGCCACGTAAGTGCCCCAAGATTTCATTTTATACAAACAAATCATGAATCATAAATCCCTGAAAAAAAAAAAGAAAACCAAACCCACCATCAATATCACATAATATCAGGAATTCCATACTGGTGATTGGAAGTATCTTCATGGTGTAAGTACAATGTGGCATGGCTAACTTAATCAGTCTAGGACTTGAAGTCAAACAGACTTGAACATGACTATCAGCCATGACTCTTCTAAGCTGTGTGAGCAAGACCACATTATTTGAATGTTCTGGGCCCCAAATTCCCTCATTTCTATGGTATAAGATTTATTTCATGGTATTGTTGCAAAGATTAAATAAAATAATATACAAAGCACTTAGAACATACATGAATTAGAAGCCCTTTAAAAATAGCAGCTAATGTCATAGAATTTATGCCAGATTCCTCTGTCCATAGTGAATTGGACAGAAACCCAGTAGTATGACAGATAGAAAGCTTGGGTCAGTTTTCTTATCTGGAAAATGAGATAATAGTATTACCTCCCTTGTTGGGTCATAGTGAGAATAAAAGACAAAATGTATGAAAACACCCGGCCTTGTGACTGGTACATACTAGGCACTCATATTTAGCCATTATCATGATCACTTTTATTCTAATTAAATGTAAACCAACTAATAATTTCATTCAAATACTCACCATGAGTTAACAGTTCTCAGTAACTTATGTCTCAACTGAGCAGCAACTAAACCCCAAACTGGGATTTAACTAGCAACATAATGAGAAGACTATATAAAATATTGAAAGAACCTCTTACAATTTCAAATGTATCTCTTGTGACATCTCAGACTTTCTTATTGATAGGAATAGGACTTGTTCATGAAAAGTTGATAACCCACATCTGAGAGCCAAGACTACAATTTGTATGATACTAGAACTTCCCTTTTCATCTATGAGCCTGACAAAAGGGAAGATTTGGGGAGTCTGAGGGTCCAGCAGCCCGATTAGTAGACTCAACAATAGAGTTGCAACTTCTTATAACAACAGTACTTTAACAATCCACTGAAATGGCCTGTGGAAGCTGTTCACACATAAATGCATCTCCCATTATGGGGAACCTTGAGGTGAGCTCCCTTGATACCCATCTTAAAGGACCTTTTCTAAAACTTTACTTGAGGATACCTAGGTGGCTCAGTCAGTTAAGTGTCTGACTTCAGATCAGGTCATGATCTTAAGTCTTGTGGGTTCAAGCCCCGTGTCCGGCTCTCTGGTGACAGCTCAGGGCCTGGGAGCGTACTTCAGATTCTGTGTCTTCCTCTCTCTCTCTGCCCCTCTCCTGCTTGCTTGAGCTCTCAAAATAAATATACATTTAAAAAATAATAAATAATAAACCCTCAGCAAGTTTGATCAGAAAGAAAAAGGAAAGGACCAAAGTAAATAAAATCAAGAATGAAAGCGGAGACATCACAACCAACACAGCAGAAATAAAAACAATAATAGAATATTATGAGCAATTATAGGCCAATAAAATGGGCAATCTGGAAAAAAAATGAACAAATCTCTAGAAACATATAAACTACCAAAACTGAAACATGAATAAATAGAAAATTTGAACAGACCCATAACCAGTGAAGACATCAAATTAGTAATCAAAAGTCTCCCAAAAAACAAGAGTCCAGGACCAGATGGCTTTCCAGGGGAATTCTACCAAAAATTTAAGGAAGAGTTAACACCTATTCTCTTGAAGCTGTTCCAAAAAATAGAAAGGAAAGGAAAAATTCCAACCTCTTTCTATGAAGCCAGCATTACCTTGATTCCAAAACCAAAGACCCCACTAAAAAGGGGAACTACAGACCAATTTCCCTAATGAACATGGATGCAAAAATCCTCTACAAGATATTAACCAACCAGATCCAACAATACATTAAAAAATTATTCACCATGACCAAGTGGGATTTATACCTGAGATGCAGGGCTAGTCTAATAGCCATAAAACAATCAGTGTGATTCATCATATCAATAAAAGAAAGGACAAGAACCAAATGATCCACTCAATAGAGAAAGAAAGCATTTGACAAAACATAGCATCCTTTCTTGATAAAAACCCTTAAAAAAGTAGGGGTAGAACGATCATACCTTGAGATCTCAAAAGCCATATGTGAAAGACCCAACACTAATATCATCTTCAATGGGGAAAATCTGAGAGCTTAGGGGAAAATCTGAGTTTTTCCCCTAAGATCAGGAACATGAGAGGGATGTCCACTCTGGCCACTGTTATTCAACACAGTATTGGAAGTCTTAGTCTCAGCAATCAAACAACACAAAGAAATAAAGGACATCCAAATCAGCCAGGAGGAGGTCAAACTTTCACTCTTCGCAGATGACATGATACTCAATATGGAAAACCCAAAAGATTGCACCAAAAACTGCTAGAAATGATCCAAGAACTCAGCAAAGTTGCAGGATATAAAATCAATGGACAGAAATCAGTTGCATTCCTACACACCATTAATGAAGCTACAGAAAAAAAAAAATCAAGAAATCGACCCCATTTACAATTGCACCAAAAACCATAAAATACCTAGGAATAAATATAACCAAAGGGGTGAAAAATCTATACAATGTAAACTATAGAAAGCTTATGGAAGAAATGAACTATTGGGACCTCACCAAAATAAAAAGCATCTGCACAGTGAAGGAAACAATCAGAAAAACTAAAAGGCAACTGGGACACCGAGTAGCTCATTTGATTAAGCATTTGACTTCAGCTCAGGTCATGATCTCACAGATTGAGTTTGATCCCCATGTCAGGCTCTTTGCTAACAGCTCAGAGCCTGGAGCCTGCTTCATATTCTGTGTCCCCCTCTCTCCCTGCCCCTCTCCTGCTCATACTTTCTCTCTCCCTCCCTACCTCCCTCCCTCTCTCATTCTCTCTCTCTCTCTCTCTCTCAGAAATAAAAGAAAAATTTGTAAATTTTTAAAAAACCTAAAAGGCAACTGACAGAATAGGAGAAGATATTTGCAATGACATATCAGATAAAGGATTCATATCCAAAATCTATAAAGAACTTGTCAAACTCAACACCCCAAAAAACAAATAATACAGTGAAGAAATGGGCAAAAGACATTGCTGGAATCCAGCTTCAGCAGGTCCAGGGTTCCCCTGAAGGATGGATGGTGTCGGCATGAATGAGATGAGAATTGGTGAAAAGGAGGAGAGAGTGAGAGAGCCTCGGCTTCTTTCTGCTCACCAGGCAGGCATCTCTGCTCTGACCCGAGAGTCAGCTTTATTTATTGAAAAAATGTATGGGGTACAAAACAGAAGTGGCAATTGCCCAAGACAATGATTTTTGATAACAAATTCTTTGGTATGTAAAAATTTCCCACAACATAGATTGGTAGAAGACTCATGCATAATCCTTACCAATAGAGATTGAAGTAGGTGGCTACGTGTTTATCATATGGGCAAGGAAGGGATCATTAGCATTCAAATACAAGGCGATGTTTTAGCAGAGCAAAGGCAAAAGTTAGTTCTTTTGTGAGCAGGGGTCAATAGCCTGTTTTCTCCAGGGGAAGAAAACAGGTTTTCTCAGGAAATGTAACATTTGCTCCCATAATCACAAAAGAAGAAACTCCTATAACAAGGTTTTTCACAAGGTACAATTCATATATTTTTAGCATAAGAAGGCAAGTCACTCCTGATATCAGTCAGTCAGGTGCCTTGGGGGTTGGTGCTCAAGCAGAAATTGAGTGGGAGTTGAGTGGGTGTAGACACTAGTCGCTATCTGATGGTGGGAGGCCTTGCAAACCTGCCTTACTTCAGAAGTGGCTCCCAGCAATACATGAATAGACACTTCTCCAAAGAAGACATCCAGATGGCCAACTGACACATGAAAAATTCTCAACATCACTCATCATCAGGGCAATACAAATCAAAACCACAATGAGATATCACCTCACACCTGTCAGAATGGCCAACATTAATAATTCAGGCAACAACAGATTTTGGCGAGGATGTGGAGAAAGAGGATCTCTTTTGCATTGCTGGTGGGAATACAAAATGGTGCAGCCACTCTGGAAAACAGTATGGAGATTCCTCAAATAATTAAAAATAGAACTACCCCATGACCCATCACTTCCACTATTAAGTATTTATCCAAGGGATACAGGTATGCTGTTTCAAAGGGGGCACAGGCACCCCAATGTTTATAGCAGCACTATCAATAATACTCAAAGTATGGAAAGAGCCCAAATATCCATCAATGGATGAATGGATAAAGAAAATGTGGTATACACACACACACACACACACACACACACACACACACACACCATGGAGTATTATTCGCCAGTCAAAAAGAATGTAATCCTGCCATTTGCAACTACATGGATGGAACTAGAAGGTATTATGGTAAGCAAAATTAGTCAGAGAAAGACAAATATCATATGACTTCACTCATATGAGGACTTTAAGATACAAACAGATAAACATAAGGGAAGGGTATCAAAAATAATATAAAAACAGGGAGGAGGACAAAACATAAGAGACTCTTAAATATGGAGAACAAACAGAAGGTTACTGGAGGGGTTGTGGGAGGAGGGATGGGCTAAACGGGTAAGGGGCATTAAAGAATCTACTCCTGAAATCATTGTTGTGCCATATGCTAACTAACTTGGACATAAAGTTAAAAAAAATTTAAATTAAAAAAAAAAAGAACTGATTATGGGGCACCTGAGTGGCTTAGTCAGTTGAGTGTCTGACTTCAGCCCAGGTCATAACCTCACAGTTCATGGGTTCAAGTCCCACGTCAGGCTCTGTGCTGACAGTTCAGAGCCTGGAGCTTGCTTCTGATTCTGTGTCCCTCTCTCTCTGCCCCTCCCCTGCTCATGATCTATCTCTCTCTGTCCCTCAAAAATAAATAAATGTTAAAAAAAAAATTTTTTAAGAACTAATTATATGTCAGGGTTTTTTAAAGACAACTTTAAATAAAACCCTGACCCCCCCTCCACAAAAAAATAATAATGGTAAATAAAATAAAAATAAATAATAAATAAATAAATAAATAAATAAATAAATAAATAAAACTTTACTTGAGATCCTAAATAGGCACTGGCCACTCATAACTTCAGCCTTTTAAAACAATGAGCACAGAAAGAATTGTTTTAGTCAGGATGTGGGCTCAGTTGCTGTTGATACCTAAAATGTATTTATCTCGGACTTAATAATCTACATAAGTAGTCCAGAGGATCTGTCTCAGGACCAAAGTTCTTTCTGTGTTTTTTGCTCTGCCTTCCCAAGAAAATTACTGTTAAGTTCCAAGATGAGATGCACCTGGGTGGCTCAGTTGGTTGAGCGTCCGGCTTCGGCTCAGGTCATGATCTCACAGTTCGTGGGTTCTAGCCCCACGTCAGGCTCTGTGCTGACAGCTAGCTCAGAGCCTGGAGCCTGCTTCCGATTCTGTGTTTTGCTCTCCCTCTGACCCTCCCCTGCTCACGCTGTCTCTCTCTGTCTCTCAAAAATAAATAAAAACCAAAAAAAAAAAAAGTTCCAAGATGACACACCGTGATCACCTCATTCCAGCAAGAGTTCATGGAGAAGGAATGCACCCCCTTCTCCTTCTAAGGGCGGACCCAGAATTTAGACACTTCTACTCACATCCCCTTAGCCATAACTTAGCTATACGTACACCTGCCTGCAAAGGAAGCTGGGAATGTCTCTTTATTTTGGGTGAAAATTTGCCCAGCTGCATCTTGGGGTTCTGTTACTGTAGAAACTGAGAACAGATAATGAGAAACAACTAGCAACCTCTACCAAAAAGGCAGTTTATTTAATTTGAGAGAGAAGGAGGGTAGAGAAAGAATCTTCAACAAGCTCCACACTCAGCACAGAGCCCGATGTGAGAGTTGTTCCCACAACCCTGAGATCATGACCTGAGCTGAAATCAAGTGTTGGATGCTCAACTGACTGAGCCACCCAGGTGCCCCCCAAAAGGCACTTTAGACTGGTAATTAAGGACATGGTTCCTTGAAGCTAAGAATATGGATTTGAGTCATGAAATTACAGTCAAGTAGTAGCTGGATTAACTAGCAATTCACCGGGTGACTTTTGTATGACTGAGCTGCAGCTTCCTCATAACGTAGTATCTATTTCATTAGATTATTGAAAGAATTAAAAGTTCTAATCCAGGAAACTTTCTCAGCATGATTCTTGGCACTTGGTAAGTACTCAATAATGTAAAAGTAATTAAGAACTTTAGTTACTCATTAGGGCATCTTTCTAGGAAGGATATACCCTTAAGGATCAGGACAGCATCTGGGAGTATTTTGTGGAGAAAGGGTGCACACTTTTTATGCAGAATGTGTAGGTGTAGGACAGGGTGATTTTACACACATGCCTTTCTAAATAGTCCCTTTAAGTGATGTCAAATTTCCATGTGTTGAGTGTTAAAGGAAATGTGCCGAGCTTTCTAGGGTAAGCAATGATTCCCACATGCTGCTCTGGGCACTGGCTGCTTTCAAATCATCTGACTCTTAATAAAATTTATGGATTCCTGAGCATCCCATAATGAGACTCTCCAGGCATATGGCAATGTAAGATAATGCTGGGATGCCACTAGGTTTTAGAACCATTGCTGCATAACAGTACCACTACTAATAAGAGCTTTTGTTGTTATTAATAATTACGGTGACATTTATTTAGCCTTGGTGTGTGGCTGACATGAGTGTAAGCACTGTATACACATTAACTCATGTGATCTTTACAACAACCCTATGAATTGGTACTTTCATGATCTTCATTGTACCGACTGAGAAATTGAAACACAAAATGCTTAAGTAATTTAACCTCATCACTAAGGAGTTGAGCCAGGATTTGAATCCAATCTTATTCAGAGTCCACACACTTAACCACACGATTCTGCTTTCGTTTATAGTGGAAGGGAAGCAGTGACAAGGAGAACAAGTGGAACTGTGACAAGTGGAACTGGAGCCAACCAGGGACAGTCAGGGCTCTGTCATAGCCTGAAGCCTCAAGGAGCTTCCATTGTGCATCCCGCCCACCCTTTCTCATTTCCAAAAACATCAAAGACACTGAATGAGAAGCTGGAATAAACTACCTTTTAAAGGGCACCTAGATGGCTCAGTTGGTTAAGCTTTCCAACTTCAGCTCAGGTCACGATCTCATGGTTGGTGAGTTTGAGCCCCACATCGGGCTCCCTGCTGACAGCCTGGATCCTGGAATCTGCTTCGGATTCTGTGTCTCCCTCTGTCTCTGCCCCTCACCTGCTTTTTGGCGCACTCTCTCTCTCTCTCTGGCCATAAAGATAATTTTGAGTTTCCAGAAACAGATGCTCAACCAAGGTTTTACTGGGCCAGGTTCCTCACCAGGAGGGTGTGGGGCAATGTTGCAGGGGTGGTACAAAGTCTACTCAGAAAGAGATGAGGGGCTTAATGGGCTTCAAGAGTTAAGGTGGTCATGACACCTTCTGCTGGCTGAACCAGACCAGTGCTCAGGCAGTTCAGGACTTGTGCTGGCTCTTTTCTCAAGGAAATCTTATGCACTTAAGGGAACACCCAATCTCTGTGCTGCCCAGAGCATTTTAGAAGCCAGTGAAATAGGCAGTCTCATATTTATAAATAGTTCTCAAAATGACCTGTCACTTATCTGTTTGCATATCTATCTACCTCACCAGACAGAGTGCTCTAGCAGAAAATAAGAAATTACCTATCAGTACCTCCTCTACCACCAAGAGCTGGAGTCTAATCTTCCATCCCTGAATCTGGGCTGGCCATGTGACTTGCTTGGGCCAACAGGACACTGGCTATCAGGGAAGGAAGAAGGAGGCAAGCAAACACCTAAAAAGTGATAGTGCATTGGACTTGCTCTCCTACTGCCCGTAGAACCCTGGACTACCATGGGGAAAAGCCCAGAACAGCTGCTGAAGGATGACAGACTAGGTACGGGAGAGCCAGGGCATTTCAGCCAATGGTCAATCAACATGTAACCGAGGCCATTCTATATAATTCCGTTTCTAATGACTGATACCTGACCACAGACACATGAGAGGGTGCAGTAGAGATCTGTTGATATGGCTAAAGCCAGAAAAACATGCCAGCTTACACATAAATCATGAGTAAAATAAACCAGTTACTGTTTTAAACCTCTAAATATTGGAATGGTTTGTTACCTAGCAAATGCTAAACTCATACAAGAAGATAAATTATTAAAGGGAGAGGCTTTGAGATAGATAATGTCTATATTCAAATCCCAGCTTTTCCTCTTACTAGACGTGGGGGTCTGGACAACTAATTGAACTTCTCTCTCAGCTTCTTCATCCCAGTATTTTCTAAAAAATAAACATAGCATGGCACCTGGGTGGTGCACTCAGTTGAGAATTCGACTTCAGCTCAGGTCATGATCTCATGTTTATGAGTTCAAGCTCCACATCGGGCTTGCTGCTGTTAGTACAGACCCCACTTCAGATCCTCTATCCTCCTCCTCCCTCTCTCTCTGTCTCTCTCTCAAAAAAATTTAAAAATTTTGGGAGAGGGAGGCTCCTGGGTGGTTCATTTGGTTAAGCATCTGACTTCAGCTCAGGTCATGACCTCATAGTTTGTGAGTTGGAGTCCTGCATTAGGCTTTGCGCAAACAGCTCAAAGCCTGGAGCCTGCTTTGGATTCTGTGTCTCCCTCTCTCTCTGTCCCTCCCTCACTCATGCTCCACCTCTCTGGCTCTCTCTCAAGAATAAATAAACATTAAAATATTTTTAAATTTCTTAAAGAAAATAAACATAGCAATCTGATAGATAGATTTTTCTGAAAATTCAATGAGCTATGAACCACTGTGTTTGCTACATGGTAGTTGTTGTTTACTGTTTGTTGCTTCCAACTATCAGCTATAACACAGTTATTGAGCTTGTCAGTTTCCAGAGATAAAGAAATGAATCTAAGGGCACCTGGATGGCTCAGTGAGTTAAGCAACTGATTCTAGATTTCAGCTCAAGTAATGATCACATGGTGCATGGGTTCAAACCCCACAGTGAGCTCTGCACTGATAGCATGAAGCCTGTTTGGAATTCTCTCTCTCCCTCTCTTTCTACTCCTCACCTGCTCACACCACACTCTCTCTCAAAGTAAATAAACATTTAAAAAAATGAATCTAACAAGCTACTGGCCTTATCAAAGAGTCAATAAATTTGTATAGACATGAATTTATTGTGTAGCCAATACCCACTATCTGAGGAGTTCTGTGGTTGTACAGTTTGTCATTCCCAGAGAACATTACCAAAATCCCCTCCAGTTCTCAGGTTTTAAGGACAGGGGAAGGGGAAGGACAGGAAGTAGTAGCATCCAAATGGAAATGGAGCATCCTATTGCCACAGAATAGATTTGGGGCTGGGGGGAAGTCCTGGCTTTAAAAGAAAGGGTTGCATATTCTTCTCAAGTGCACATGGAACATTCTCAAAAATAGATCACATACTGGGTCACAAATCAGCCCTCAACAAGTACAGAAAGATTAAGTTCATACCATGTGTATTTTCAGAGCACAAAGCTATGAAACTTGAAATCACCCACAAGAAAATATTTGGAAAGACCGCAATACTTGGATGTTAAAGAACATCGACTAAAGAATGAATGGGTTAACCATGAAATCAAAGAGGAAATTAAAAAACCATATGGAAACCAATGAAAATGAAGCAAGATGGTGCAAAAACTCTGGGACGCAGCAAAGGTGGTCATAAGAAGAAAGTATATAGCATTCTAGACCTTCCTAAAGAAGGAAGAAATGTCTCAAATACGCAACCTAACCTTACACCTAAAAGAGCTGGAAAAAGAACAGCAGATAAAGCCCAAAATCAGCAGAATAAGGGAAATACTAAAAAATAGAGCAGAGATTGATGATATTAAAATTTAAAAAACAATAGAACTGATCAGTGAAACCAGAAACTGGTTCTCTGAAAGATTTAACAAAATTGATAACCCCCTTAGCAGATTGATCAAAAAGAAAAAGGAAAGGATCTAAATAAATAAAATCATGAATCAAAGAGGAGAGATCACAACCAACACCACAGAAATACAAGGAATAATAAGAGAATATTATGAGCAATTATATGCCAACAAAGTGGGCATTTGGAAGAAATCGGTAAATTCCTACAAACATATGAAATACAAAAACTGAAACAATAAAAAACAGAAACTTTGAACAGACTCATAACCAGTAAAAAAATTGAATCAGTAATCAAAAATCTCCCCCCAAAAAAGAGTCCAGGGCCGAATGTATTTCCAGAGCAATTCTACCAAACAGGTAAAGAAAAGTTAACACCTATTCATTTGAAGATGTTCCAAAAAAAATAGAAATGGAAGGAAAACTTCCAAACCCATTCTACAAGGCCAGCATACCTTGATTCCAAGAACAGACAAAGACCTCACTAAAAAGGGGAATTATAGACCAATTTCCCTGATGAACGTGGTTGCAAAAATTCTCAACAAGAGACTAGCAAACCAGATCCAACAATACACTAAAATAATTATTCACCACGATCAAGTAGGACTTAATCCTGGGATGCAAGGCCTGTTGAATATTCACAAATCCATCAAAGTGATATATCATATTACTAAAAGAAAGGACAAGAAAAACATGATCCTTTCAATAGATGCAGAGAGTGCATTTGACAGAATACAGCATCCTTTCTTGATTAAAAAAAAAACTCAAAAAAGTAGGAATAGAATCCTCAACAACATTAAGGGGATATCATCCTCAATGGGGAAAAATTGAGAGCTTTCCCCATAAGGTCAGGAACACTACAGGGATGTCCAATCTAACCACTTTTTGTTCAACATAGTACTGGATGTCCTAGCCAAGCAATCAGTCAACAAAAAGTAATCAAAGGCATATAACTTGGCAAAGACATTGGCAGACAACAGGATACTCTATGTGAAAAACTGAAAGACCCCACCAAAAAAACTGCTAATACTGATACATTAATTCAGAAAAGTCACAGGATAAAAAATCAATGTACAGAAATTGGTTGCACTTCTAGACACCAAAAATGAAACAGTGGTAAGAGAAATTAAGGAATTGATCCCATTTACAATTGCACCAACAAGCATGAAATACCTAGGAATGAACCTAACAAAAGAGATAAAAGATCTATACACTGAGAGCTATAGAAGACTTATAAAATAATGACATAAAGAAATGGGAAAACATTCCATGATCATGGGTTGGAAGAACAAAGATTGTTAAATTGCAGATACAACCTAAAGCAATCTACATATTCAATGCAATCCCTATCAAAACAACACCAGAATTCTTCACAGAGCTGGAACAACCAATTCTAATATTTGTATGGTATCAGAAAAGGCCCAAAGAGCCATAGTAATGTTGAAAAAGAAAACCAAAGCTGGAGGCATCACAATTCTGGACTTCAAGCTGTGTTACAAAGCTGTAATCATGAAAACAGTATGGTATTGGCACAAAAACAAGCTCATAGCTCAATGGAATAGAATAGAGAACCCAGAATGGACCCACAAATTTATGTCCAAATAGTCTTCAACAAAGCAGGAAAGAATATCCAAAGGAAAAAGGACAGCCTCTTCAGCAAACAATGTGGGGAAAACTGGACAATGACATGTAGAAAAATGAAACCAGACCATTTTCTTACACCATACACAAAAACAAATTCAAAATGGATGAGAGACCTGAACATAAGAAAAAAAAACCATCAAAATCCTACAGGAGAAAGCAGGCAGTCACCTGTATGACCTTGGCCTCAGCATTCTTCTTACTAGACATGTCTCTGGAGGCAAAGGAAACAAAAGCAAAATTCAACTCTTGGGATCTCATCAAAATAAAAAGCTTCTGCACAGCAAAAGAAACAATCAACAAAACTAAAAGGCAACCAACAAAATGGGAGAAGATATTTGCAATGACATATCAGATAAATGGTTAGTATCCAAAATCTATAAAGAACTTCTCAAACTCAATATCCGAAAACCAAACAACCCAGTGAAGAAATGGGCAGAAGATATGAATAGACATTTCTCCAAAGAAGACATCCAGAGGGCTAACAGACACGTGAAAAGATGCTCAACATCACTCATCATCAGGGCAATACAAATCAAAACCACAATGAGATATCACCTCACACCCGTCAGAATGGCAAACATTAACCAGGCAAAAACAGATGTTGGCGAGGATGCAGAGAAAGAAGATCTCTTTTGCATTGCTGGTGGGAATGCAAACTGGTGCGGCCACTCTGGAAAACAGTATGGAGATTCCTCAAAAAATTAAAAATAGAACTACCCTATAACCCTTCACTTCCACTCCTAGGTATTTATCCAAAGGATACAAAAACGGTGATGCAAAGGGGTACATGCACCCCAATGTTCATAGCGGTGCTACCAACAATAGCCAAAATATGGAAAGAGCCCAAATGTCCATTGACTGATGAATGGATAAAGAAGATGTGGTATATGTTTATGTACACGTACACACACACACACACAATGGAATACTAATTGGTAATCGAAAAGAATGAAAAATTGGCATTTGCACCACGGATGGAACTAGAGTTATTATGCTAGGTGATATAAGTTAGAGAAAGGCAAGTATCTAATTTCACTCATATGTGAAATTTAAGAAATCAGATGAACACAGGGGAAGGGAAGAAAAATAAGATAAAAACAAAGGGGAAGGCAAACAATGAGACTCTTAAATATAAGGAACTGAGTGTTGCAGGAGGGGAGGTAGCCCAGTGAGAGGGATGGGCTAAATGAGTAATGGGCATTAAGCAGAGCACTTGATGGGATGAGCACTATGTGTTTTATGTAAGTGATGAATCACTAATTTCTACTCCTGAAGCCAATAAAAAAAAATGGAAATACTAAAAAAAGAGAGAGATAGACAGAGAGAGCTGCTCGAAAGGAAGCTCCACTGGCCCTCAGGATCTCTATGAAATAGAAACAAGAACAAATATCCAGGGGCTGCATGACATAAGAAGAGCAACACAAGATCCTTTTGTAGTTCATAAGTGTGATGATTGGGTGTTCATGCCATTGTGTGACATGTGCCACCCTTGTTACGATGCTGGCACATTATCCGTCTGACTAGTCAGAAAGACTAGTTCAAACCCCAATGTAGGTCTCATTTTTCTCATTTATACATTGGGATGATAGTACCAAATGATTCCTTATGTTGGTTCATATAGTAGTTTTAAGAATTTGACAAAATACTGATATAAAATGCCTGCATAGTACCCAGTACATGGTAGCTGATCAAGCAACGATCTCTTTCTCCGTTTCTTCCATGTTCATAAAGCTATATTTGTTGTTCATCTCCTAACATCCTATAATCTAAGGGTGCAGCAACATAGGAAAGCCTGCACACTGACCACAAATACTATTTCTGGCTTTGTAACCTTGCAACAATCACTTAGCCTCTCTGTTTATGAGCTGCTCACTGGTGAAATGAGGATAATACTTTCTGTCCCTGATGCTGTTCTCAAGGATAATGGGATGATTCATTCAATTTTAAAACCTAACTCAGGGCTTGATGACGCTGTGTAGAAAATAAATAAAACACAAAAGGAAAGTCAAATGACTAATATTTAAAGTCCCGAGGTACTAATGCATAGTCAGGGATGTGTCCACCACTGCCAATTCCTTTCCTCTCTCTTTTCTTTATCCTAAACCCTCTCACAGAGAGATGGCCTCCTTAGACTGGCTTTCCTGTCTCTCTTTTCCCTCTTCTACCCACCCAGCCTGCACCTCTCTCAACATGCCAGAAAATCAAACTCAGGGATGAATATGCAGGCAAGAAAGAAAACTAGACACAGGACTAAGGAAATGACATAACATGGTTCACTGAGCACTTACTCTGTGCCAGGCACTCTGCTAGGTACATTACCTGCGTCATTTCACCTGTCCTAACAATGCAGCGAAGGAGATACTGTTTTAATCTTGGAAAGATTCAACAATTTACCAAGGTCTTGTAGTTAATAATAATAGCAGAATTGGGATTTATCCAGGCTGGCTGACCTCAAAGCTCACACTATCCTTTAGAAGTACAAAGATACACAAGCTTGATCAGGCATAATGGCTGAGACTATAAAGTTTGGAATTGGATACCTGGTCTGAATCCCAGGTCTACCATTGTGGAATGACTATGAGCAATTGTTTAGTAATATCTAATACTCCTGATATATGTCATGGATTATATTGTATGTATAAAATATGGATTATATGTAATATGTATGGCATGTATTCTATATTACAATAATATAATAAATATACATATAGTATGTATATATAATGGTAGATTACAGTATGCAAAGTCTGTTCTTTTTGTAACTTTTTATTTTAATTCTAGTTAACATACACTGTTACATTAGTTTCAGGTACACAATATAGTAATTCTACACTTCCATACAGCACCCTGTTCATCATGACAGAATGCACACCTTAATCTCCATCACCTATTTAACCAATCCCCCTACCTCCCTTCCCCCTGGTAACCATCAGTTTGTTCTCGATAATTAACAGTCTGTTTCTTGATTTGTCTCTCTCTCTCTCTTACTTTTTTCCTTTTGCTTGTTTGTTTTGTTTCTCAAATGTCATATATGAGTAAAATCATATGATGTTTGCCATTCTCTGACTGACTTATCTTGCTCAGTGTTACACTCTCTATATCCATGTTGTTGCAAACAGCAAGATTTTATTCTTTTTATGGCTGAATAATATTCTATTGAATATATATACCACATCTTTTTTTTTCATTCTTCGGTCAATGCTTCCATATCTTAGCTATTGTAAATAATGCTATAATAAACATAGGGCACATGTATCCTTTTGAAATCATGTTCTTGTATTCTTTGGGTAAATACCTAGTAGTATGATTACTGTATCATAATAAGGTAGTTCTATTTTTTACTGTTTGCGTAACCTTCATACAGTTTTCCACAGTGTCTGCACCAGCTTGCATTCTCACCAAAAGTCCACAAGAGTTCCATGTTCTCCACAGCCTCGCCAACACCTGTTGTTTCTTGTGCTGTTGATTTTAGCCATTCAGACAGGTGTGAGGTGATATCCCACTGTAGTTTTGAGTTGTATTTTCCTGATGATTTGGATGTTGAGCATCTTTTCATATGTTTGTTGCCCATCTGGAGTCTTCTTTGGAGAAATGTCTGTTCATGTCTTCTGCCCATTTATTAATTGGATTATATGTTTTTTGGGTGTTGAGTTGTATAACTTCTTTATATATTGTGGATACCAACCCTCAGTCAAATCTCTAATTTGCAAAAATCTTCCCCCCCCATTCCACTGGTTGTCTTTTAGTTTTGTTGATTCTTTCCATTGCTTGCAGAAGCCTTTTATTTTGATGTAGTCCTAATAGTTTATTTTTGCTTTTGTTTCCCTTGCCTCATGAGACATATCTAGAAAGAAGTTGCTACAGCAGATGTCCAAGAAATTATTGCCTGTGTGCTCTTCTTGGATTTTTATGGTTTCATATCTCACATTTAGGTATTTAATCCATTTTGAGTTTACTTTTGTACATGGTGTAAGAGAGTGCTCTGGTTTCATTCTTTTGCCTGTTGCTGTCCAGTTTTACCAACACCATTTGTAAAAGAGGCTGTTATTCCCATTGGATATTCTTTCTTGCTTTGTTGGAGATTAATTGACCATATATTGTGGGTTTATTTCTGGACTTTCTATTCTGTTCCACCGATCTATGTGTGTATGTTTGTGCCAGTACCATACTATTCTGATTACTACAGCTTTGTAATATAACTTAAAGTCCAGAATGGTAATGCTTACCGCTTTGCATTTCTTTCTCAAGATTGCTTCAGCCATCAAATGGTCCTTATTCCTACTCATTGATGTGATATATCACATTGATTGATTTGTGAATATTGAACCACACTTGAAACCCAGGAATAAATCCCACTTGATCATGGTGAATGATTTTTTTAATGGATTGTTGGATTTGGTTTTTTGCTGAGAATTTTTCCATCTATATTCATCAGGGATATTGGACTATAATTCTGTTTTTTAGGGGAGTCTTTACCTGGTTTTGGTATCAAGGTAATGCTAGCCTCATAGAATGAATTTGGAAGTTTTCCTTCCTTTTCTAGTTTTTGGAATAGTTGAGAATAATAGGTATTGACTTTTTATTATTTTTTTTAATTTAATTTAATTTTTTTTACTTTATAAAGTTTCATATTTTTTAACATATGCAATTATTTTCCATCA